>NW_011967126.1:273266-276817 GCF_000949405.1 Vollenhovia emeryi
GACCAGACAATTTACTAGTAGAATGTGTGGTAAAATTTCAAAAAGCCTCATGATGTTCTTCAAAATGCCATGTCCCACGATTACACGATATCCAGGATAAAGTTTAAGAAAAAATTCTTTCCGTGCATCACTACTGAGAGTTTCTCGAAATTTGACCATACAATTTACTAGTAGAATGTGTAGTAAAATTTCAAAAAGCCTCATGAAGTTCTTCAAAATGCCGTGTCCCACGATTACACGATTTCCAGGGTAAATTTTAAGAAAAAATTCTTTCCGTGCATCACTACTGAGGGCTTCTTGAAATTTTGCCGTACATTTTACTAGTAGAATTGTGCTAAATTTTCAACTCTCATAAAATTCTTCAAAATGCCATGTTATCCCAGAATTGCATGATTTCAAAGACAAATTAGAAAAGAAAATCTTCTCTTTGCATCACTACTGAGTGTTTCGCAATTTTACTATACATTTTAGTAAAATGTATGACAAAATTTCAAAAAAATTGTTCAAAATGCCACGTTGTTCCACGGTCACACGATTTTCAGTAGAAATCTTAAGAGAAAATTCTCTCCTCGCGGCGTATCGCCGTATCGAATCGAAGAAGATCCCATGAAAAATCTTAATTCTCGACGAAACGAGCTCGAAAGAAGAAGCAGTACGATGCGGAGTAACCATCGACGGGCAGTAAAAGGAAAAAGGGGGCGAAGGAGATCGAAGCGATGAGTGGCTGACATATGTCGGACTCGCCCAGCGGGACCTGTTACCGAAAGATAACAATGATCCGGGCCGCGTAGCAGGCCGCTTCGCCGGTCGTTTCGCGCGTGACGACGGTACTTTCCCCGACGGTTACGGTCATCTCGGCGAATCGCGGACGGCGCGCGTATGACGTGGGTGATTCCTCCCGCGGGTGCCACAGTCGGTGATGTCCCAACACCGAAAGTCACAGACAAATTCCATCCGCCGCGCGCAGCATCCAATATCCGTCCATTGTCTCCGGCGCGCTCGGCGTAGTCGCGAGGGGGTTGCGCGTCGAAATTGGCGGCGAACGCGATACAAGCGTCACGTCATGGCCGTCGAGAGTTCGGAGAGAGTATCGCCATTTGCGCGGCAAGGATATGTAAAGCGTGGGAACCGTAAATAGGAGATGAGACGGCCGCGAGTCCCTCTTTTTCCCCCCGAGCGTGGGGAAAAACTGTAAATAGGGGATGAGATGGTCGGCGCGAGTCGCCCACTTTTCCCCTGAACGCGGAGAGGAACCCAGAATGCTCTCGGAATACATTAGTGCCTCATTGCGTGCGGCTAATTTAATTAATTTAAATCGCGTTAATCTCCGCCCATTTCCGACGTGCGCTCGACAGACTCCTAGAAGAATTTTAGTAAGCCTCTTAATAAGGTTCACATTAAGATCTAAAGATTCCTATTACATTCCTTTATATTATATTTAAAAACGGAAGACTGTTCGGAATTCGTGAAACGTAAAACGCCAGGAAGAGAATATCTATTTCCAAATTAAACGTGTATCAAAACGTGGGCGGGGATTAGCGGGTAATAATTAATTTTAATATTGTTAGACGAGCGCTGCGTAATGCAGATTTGAGTAATCGACGGCGCATATAAGATAAAATCGGCTGCGCGTGGCGTTCGAAAGCTGCGAAAAAGAGCGCGCGTCCAATTAAGTTTCCTATAATAAAATATTAACCGCCAAGCTTAAAGAAAAAGGAGCGTAAAGGACGAATAGAGGCGGAAGGTGGGAAGGCGGCTGGCGCAAGTTGTGCGCGATGCAACCCTCCATTTCCCTGATTGCCCCTTTTTAACGTTCACCTCAGACGCCCTCGCGATTAAAAATGAAACCGGCGCCCGGACATTACGTAATGACGCATTCCGCATTATTTCCCGCGGATAAGATTCCGCCGTCGAGTGGTGTAATTCGAGTCCCCGAGAGTCTGGTATGTCTGCCCGATCGATCAATACCTGGGAACTTTAACAGCGGAATGCAGGATCCGTTCTACATACATTTGTACGCGCGCCCTTTGTCCTCTCTTCCCGGCGGTTCTATTTGCTACACATTTCCCCGTTATTCACAAGAGTTCCGCGCGAAGAATACGCCGATGCCCGTATTCATTCGAGCGAAATGGATATAGAATTTACATTTAAAGTAGTAACCGAGTGTGTGTTGCCGACTCGCACGTATGCGTCCCAGAACAAGTTTCGCGATTGCATTTTGCTCTCTCGCGTTCGTTTGTTTCGGCTTATTCGCCGCGCGCATCAGATTTCCCCTGAATAACCTGATTACTTAATTCCTTTACTGATTCATCGCGCTTCGCATTCGGGTCAATAAAGAAGTCCTCTCTCTCAATCGCGAGGAGTGGAATATCGAAATATTAAGCGGAAGGCGCGGCTTGCCGGAAAATAAGTGAGAGCCAACGAATCAGCTTAAAAGGCGGACGCTGAATAATATTAAATGTACGGCTTCGCGATCTAATATCGGTATGAAGTTCCGAGTCATATTTCAGCACTGTCGCACGACAAGTCGGAAAGTATGGGAAGGCGGGCCGAAGTGAAAACCGTTGCTCGTTAATGAGCATCTCGCACGACACGACTTTGCTTTTCCACTATTAAATAATCTACTTGCAGCGTATTACACCGTAATCTACATTCGCCTTAAGACGACTCCATTGGGAATAACTTTGCCATTTTGAAATTTACGGATAAAGTTGTTGGAAAATAAATTTAGAATTAACGAAATCACGGCAAGCGACTCCTCGAGGAAACTTGCTTTCCGGCGCTGCCCGTATTTGAAAATCATACTCTTCGTTGGAAATCGTCGCAAACTCATTTTATATTTTCGAAAACTAGTGAAGGTTTTTTTTTGGATATATTTCCAAGTTTACGAGATGCGTCTCCAAAAATGTGGGAAATAAGCGAGCGAGTCAAGCGTATTTCGCGCAGCATTCAGCTCTATTACTTTCATGTTAATGACAACTTTGCGCGAACTCGGTGCGTTTGTCTGAATGATACCGAAAGGGAGTTTGAGCTTGGAAAGTTGAACTGCAATTCCGCACTAATTTTATGACGCTTCTAACATTCGTTGTGAGAAAGATTCACGCGTTTAGATTTAGACGCAAAATTAGACGATGAGACGACAGATACACAAAATGCTAATTGAAATGTTAATTTTAAGAAAACATTCTTCCGTGCATCACTACTGAGAGTTTCTCGGAATTTTGTCGTACATTTTACTAGTAGACTTGTGGAAAAATTTCAATTCTCATAAAATTCCTCAAAATGCCATGTTGTCCCAAGATTGCATAATTTAAGGGTAAATTAAAAAAGAAAATTCTCTCCGTGCATCACTACTAAGAGTTTCTTGAAATTTCTACTAGTAAAATGTAGTTAAACTACTAGAATATTCTACTAGTAAAATGTATGTTAAAATGTCAAGAAACTCTTAGCAGTGATGGTAAAATTTCAAAAACTTTCATAAAATGTTTCAAAATGCCATATGTTATGCTACGATCACACGATTTCCAGGATACATTTTTTAAAAAAATTTC
>NW_011967126.1:280052-294306 GCF_000949405.1 Vollenhovia emeryi
ACTAGTAGAATGTATGATGAAATTTTAAAAGGTCTCATAAAATTCTTCAAAATGCCATGTTGTCCCACGATTACATGATTTCCAAGATAAATTGAAAACACTTCCCTCCGTGCCTCACTACTGAGAGTTGTCTCAAATTTACCATACATTTCACTAGTAGAATGTATGATAAAATTTTAAAAGGTCTCATAAAATTCTTCAAAACGCCATGTTGTCCCACGATTACATGATTTCCAAGATAAATTAAAAACACTTCCCTCCGTGCCTCACTACTGAGAGTTTCTTGAAATTTGATCATACAATTTACTAGTAGAATGTGTAGTAAAATTTCAAGAAGTCTCATGAAGTTCTTCAAAATGTCATGTTAATCTACAATTACAGGATTTTCAGGACAAATTAATAAAAGTCTCTCCATGCATCACTGCTGAGAGTTTTTGAAATTTCAGTAAATTGTATGATAAAATATCAAAAAAGTGTCATAAAGTTTGTCAAAATGCCATGTTGCCCTACGGTTACATGATTTTCAGAGTAAATTGTAGAAGAAACCTCTATCCGCGTAATTGTACAGAAGTTGGAAATGTAAATAGACGCTTTTAATTAGAGAATCATTTCTGAAGAAATACCTTATGTGGTAAAGGGCTGCGTTTTGTTCGATGGGATGCAAAATGTGTCGTTGCGTGCGGAAGAAATGGATAAATATTAATAATACACGAGAATGAATATTGCATAATAATATTATATCGCTGTGAAATATGATAATTTGCACTAAGTACCCATTAACGAGACTTGATCGCCGTTAAATAATACATTTAACGGTCGCATTTGCGCGATTCGATGGTAATAAACGCATCGCATTCTGCCGCAACTGATTGTCACGCGTCGCGCAATTAATAATTACTTACACGCGTCTATGAAAATTACGCAACTCGAGTACTTGTGCGCGCACGTAATCGGTTTAACAATATATAATACATCGTGATTGAGCCTCACTTCGCATTCTCGCAATCCACCGACGTATTTGTATAAATGCGCCGGCCTCCCGCGCCGGAACAACATAATGTTTCCTCATCGTAGCGAATTAATAATTCCCGATGCTGTCTCGATGCGCGGGTCCGTTTACGCGGAGCGTGATAAACAGTTTGGCCGTCGATGTAATAATGAGCGGACCGCAAAACGATCCGCCAATTATTTCAATCGAATCAATACAACGCGCGCCGCGCGCTTTTACTCGATTTTAACGATCCCGCGTCCATTTAACGGCGCAGCATCCGTCGTGTTCGCCTTGCACGGTGCCTTGCGGCGCGCGTATACACGCACACGCGCGAAACCAGACACACGCCCCACGTCCCGATAAAAATGATCCGCGCCGCTTTTTCGCGCGCGAACCGCCCGACCGGCTTTTAATTACTTTTAATTTACTTTATCGATTACCGCCCGCCCCGCCGCGGCTCCCACCTCGCCGCCGCGTTCTTTTTCTGCTGGTCGTGCCTGTGGTTTCTCGCATATCGAATTTCTATTACATCCGTACCTTTCTCCAATCCTTTGCCTAAATTCTCCCCGTTCACGTCCGCTGCTGGAATTTCGTTCTGATATTATCCGAATATGCATACCGCTATAACCGCATAACTACTCTCCACTTATGGTAATGTACAAACAGCGGTGCGCGGATATATTAATTAAAATTCCACCGTAGTGAAAATATTTCATCAACGAATGCAAGAACCGGCAGGATCTAATTATCGCCGATAAATATTCCGAGAATAGGTGGTCCTTATTATTGTCATCTCCCAGGTGTGTTGTCGACAAATCGCATCGTCATTACGATAATTTTATATTTAAGGACAAATATAACGAAGAAGAAAAACTCGTGTTGAAAAATCGTATGTATAAAAAGGCCAAGTCGAAAAAAAAACGTATTGTTGCCGCTTATTTCCTTGTAAGAAACATTTTCAACATAAGCGAGCACTTTAGTAAATAGCTTTATTATTAAAAGCTATGCAGTTTTTAATCATTCATACGTAATAAAGGGACAGAACATTCTTTAATACGAGCGAGAAAGTTTGAGACTTTTTTTGAGTGAGAAACTTATTAGAAACTATAGTAACAAGTGAAAAGTTAAGTAAATTTATTTATTATTTCAAACTATGCAGTTTTTAATAACTCATATGTAATAAAGAAACAGAACATCCTTTAATGCGAGTTAGAAAGTTTGAGACTTTTTTGAGTAAGAAAATGATTAAAAACTGTACCGCAAAAAATGATTAAAAACTGTATAGCAGTGAAAAGTTTAGTAAATAGCATTATTATTAAACATTACGTAGTTTTTGATAATTTATATGTAATAAAGAAACAGAACATCCTTTAATGCGAGTGAGAAATTTTGAGACTTTTTTTGAGTGAGAAAATGATTAAAAACTGTATAGTAGTAAGTGAAAAGTTTAGTAAACAGCATTATTATTAAAAAGTACGCAGTTTTTAATAATTTATATGTAATAAAGGAACAGAACATCCTTTAATACGAGTTAGAAAGTTTGAAACTTTTTTTGAGTGAGAAAATGATTACAAACTGTATAGCAAAAAATGATTAATAACTGTATAGCAGTGAAAAGTTCAGTAAATAGCATTATTATTAAAAATTATGCAGTTTTTGATAATTTATATGTAAATTTATATGTAATAAAGAAACAGAACATCCTTTAATGCGAGTGAGAAATTTTGAGACTTTTTTGAGTGAGAAAATTATAAAAAATTGTATAGTAATAAGTGAAAAGTTTAGTACACAGCAATATTATTAAACATTATGCAGTTTTTAATAATTTATATGTAATAAAGGAACAGTACATCCTTTAATACGAGTTAGAAAGTTTGAGACTTTTTTTGAGTAAGAAAATGATTAAAAACTATATAGTTATAGTAAGTGAAAAGTTTAGTAAATAACGTTATTATTATTAAAAACGGTACAGTTTTAAATAATTCATATGCAATAAAGGAACAGAACATATTTTAATATAAGCGAGAAATTTTTAGAAATGTAGAAAACCTTTTTGAGTGAGAAAATTATTAGAAACTATATAGTAATTAGTGAAAAATTTAGTAAACAGTTTTAATATTAAAAAGTATATATTATAGTTTTCAATAATAAAGCTTCAAAATTCATGCGTAATAAAGGAACGGAACGTTCTTTAATACGAGTGAGAAATTTTGAAAAACTTTTTTAGTGAGAAAATTAATAAACGCTATATAATTTAATAATTTATTATCGCCTACGAATTTTATATTGATTTTACGAACTGAATATTTTACGACTTTTGGACAGGGCGACATTTTCCGAAACGAGTCGCTGTAATAACAATCTGCGAGAAAGAAACATGCATTTCCGCGAGAATGTCTACTTATTCCACCGCAATCATAATCATTGCGAAAAGACGGCGAGCGGGAAACGACCGGAAAGATACGGCGTCCGTCTGAAACGCGCCTTCCACAATACATTTGCGAGAAAATGGCACCTAGCCGCGCCCTTACGGTGGTCTCGTATTCCGTTCTACGACCACGGAATCTTCTTATGGGCTTCGGGCAGACGGTATGTAAATCCCCATGCAATGAGCCGATCTGTTGGCGTAACTCGGGATCCCTACATCGAAACGTCGATCCGCGCGTTTTATTCCCATCCGATCTCCCGTCGGCCGCCGATTAATATAATATTTACGTGCGAATTACAGCTAACATCTGGGAATGAACGCGGGCGTGATCGGATGAACGTAACGCGATGCGATTGCGCGCGGGAATACAGCGCTTCTCCGTTAATTCCGCGCTTCGCAAACGAATACCGCAGAATTCGTTCCGTGTGTTCCACGCCGGAAGCGATCGTTCCAACTTTACTTTCGTTTTTCGGGAATTTTGCATAATTTGCTAAAAACTTGTTCGCCACAGAAGTAACTTTGCGAAACACAATTTGCAAATTTCCACGCAGAAAGGAACAGACACCTCTTTAGGAGACAATAAAGATGTCTCGATGGAACTTGTAATCGTATGAAAATTGAGTAAATCGGGTAAGTGAAAAATTGAGTAAGCGCGTAACAACTTGGGTGAGATACACTAGCGTCCTGAATACCACTTGGCCTTGTGACCAGGTACTGTAAGTGACGCGCGTTTCACGAATCAAACGTTGATTTAAGTTGACAACGAATCCAAGTTAATCTCTCGCGACGTTGTAGGAACGTCGGAATTTACAGACTCTTTTCGAAGGAAAGAAAACTTCATTAGATCAAGTCCGGGATGATTTACATGAAGAAAAAATATTATTTGTGCACGAGAAAGATGCGATTTCAGGTAGCAGACAGTGTCGTAAAATGCGGCGAGACTGCATCATATGTTTTCTTTGTGTTAAACGAAAATGTATTTAAATCGAACAGAACTCTTTGCAAAATTCAACGTTATATTGTTGGCGCATCTCTTATTTCAAGTCGAATTTATGCCCGTGACTCGTGCGTGAAAAGTGCCGAACTTTTTATGTAAATTAGGAAAAATTGACTACAAAACTTTCTGCTTAATTTTATGTCCTCGTTAATTCGTTATAATTATATCAGTTATTTTTTTATTTCGTCCGTCATTGCTTTCCAATAAATCGAAGAATGTTGAGCGGCGCTTTTTGGGAAAAGGGCATACGTGCTCAATTGCCGAGGGTGAATTCTCCGTCTGTTTCTCGAGCGGACGTAGTTTGGTTTTTGCATCGCCCATCCAGCGACTGACATCACGCGCGACTGCGTCAAAGCCGGGCACTTTTGATTTGCTCGCCACTTTAGCGGGGCTCGTTAAAGTTTCTTTCTTAAAGAGTGAAAATGGCTTGACTCCAAAGGAGAGCCGGTCGAGAGCCTCGCCTGTTGCAGCGCGGGTTCGCGCAACCACCCCGGCACTTTCGCGTTCGTGCCGGAGCTGAAATTCGCGACTTTGTCCACCGAACCGGAAGTTGTGCTGACGCGGCGGCAAAAATTTCCCCGATTACCCTCCGCGACCGAGTCAGTTATTTCATTGCTGAAACTCAATATCGAGGTATCTTTGGAAAATATCATTTTACGTTGCGCGGAGAAAATATCCTTGGAACGGCCTGAAATTCGAATGCACTGACAGAAAAACGTGGCTGCGGTTACCACAGTCTCACTGTAGTTTAGTCATTTTACATATTTTTCTATCGGTGTGACTTGAGTATTTTTAATGTTTGACTATTTTAATACATTTAATTCTGACGACTGTTTTGCCCTCGAGTTGCAGAAATAGGGAAACTCAATTCGCGGATCTCCGGGACGAAATACTTTCCAAGTGTCAAGCAAGCCACAGACGCTAAACAGTCGGACATTATCAAAGAACCGCGACGGGTCATGTGTGCACAATTGTTCCTCTTTCGCTGTATACAATTTACTGCAGCTCTTTCCTCGTTTGATTAGAGCATTAATTAATACGTAGGGGAAGGTGTACGTGAATATCTTGTTCATCGAATAAATTTGCATTTAATTAGCGAAATTAGAAAATCGATCTAAAGCAACGTAATTACTTCACGATCATAATTGTTTCATATTACTTTTACACGGGGACGGCTCAATAATTGCCGTTAGCGATATCAAAGGACGTAATTTCAATATTAATGCAGTTTCCAGTTGACCGTTTGATCGATAAGTGCAACACACGCGTGCGATTGCTCTTGTTTATACATAAATTATGCTTGTCCGTAATTATGAAAAAAACACAGATGAAATTTGAATTTTAGCTTTCTCCCCCCCCCCTCTCTTTTATATAAGATTAATAAGATTAAGAAATAACTTACACGGAATTTCTGCGACTATTTAAGAACTTAATATTTCACTTACGTCGCCGAATATTTGACTTGCGAGGGGCTTAGAATTCCTCAAAGTTTTAATCGCTTCTAACTCGAGAGCTATTAATGTCACGTAAAACAAACGGCGCACCCCTTTGACTTCTAGCACTCCCGGCCCTCGCTCATACACTTTACGCGGCGGAGACGGAGCTTCCGTCCAGCCGGTTGACCATTTTAACTCGCGAGTTTTATCTCGGACGGGGGTAGAAACAGATTTAATCAGCGGCCATTATACGCGCTCTCTCGCCCCGCGAAAGGCGCAG
This sequence comes from Vollenhovia emeryi, assembly GCF_000949405.1. Taxonomy (NCBI): domain Eukaryota; kingdom Metazoa; phylum Arthropoda; class Insecta; order Hymenoptera; family Formicidae; genus Vollenhovia; species Vollenhovia emeryi. Next base: position 286,185 of record NW_011967126.1, read on the forward strand.
CCGCCACGCGGCGAAGTTTTCCCCCCCCCCCCCCCGGTACTTTCCGCAACGGCGAAAGGAAAAGCCCGGCCTGGTTACCAATTACCACTTTCGAAACTCGTCTCTCGTTCCCTCGTATTGTGTCTTAATTAACGGCATTTTTTTAGAGGGTTCCGCTAATATAATGGCCGCAGCTTCCGGCAGCGAGCCCGACAATTATTCTCCACCCCCCTCGGCCGTTCTCTCGGGAGACGCGGTGAACTCCGGCACGCTTCTTTGGGTCCTCGCGGCTTTCGAATTGCTGATTGGCTGTATTAGGGCTGGAAAGTCTCGGCGAAGCGAATCTCTCGGCGGTTTATAAAAGTTGATGGCCTCTTGAATTCTTAAAGCTTGATCAATTAACCGGCAGTTTGTGGACCTTTCTTCCGTTTTCTTGGACGCGGTCCGCGTTTTTACAACCGCGTATTGTTACTTTGAAGAGCGCGGTATATCCGCAACTTTTCTTCATTCTCTTTAGTTCGCTGGCCGCCATTTAAAAATATACATCGTCTTCATGCGACGCAGAGAATTTTCTCTTAAAGCTTACCCCGAGAATCACGTAATGGTTGGACAACGCGGTATTTTCGAGAACTTTAAGAGAGCTTTTCGAAATTTTGTCGCACATTTTACTAGTAAAAGGTATGGTAAAATTTGAGAAAACTCTCAGTAATGACTCACCGAGAGAATATTCTCTTACAATTTATCCTGAAAGTCACGTAATCGTAATATTATTTTATACAATTTTACCGAAGTTATGAGAATTTTTTGAAATTGTATCACACATTCTACTATAGCGAAACTTTAAAAACCCTCAGTGCGATGCACGGGGGAGAATTATTTCTTGAAATTTAATCTGAAAATTATGTAATCGTGGGACGACGTGGCATTTTGGAGAACTTTATGAGAGTTTTTTAATTTCTATCACACATTCTAGTAGTAAAATGTGTGGCAAAATTTCAAAAAAGTCTCCTAAAATTCTTCGAAATGCCGTGTTGTCTCACGATTGCACAATTTTCTGAATAAATTTCGGGAGAAAATACTCTCTGCGTAGTTAAATAGCTCCGTGTACTAATAACGTAGATACTTTCTCCTCAAAACTTTAGAGAAGCTTCGAGTACGACGACATCCACTCTCGCGCGAGAGCGAAGTGTCATTCGTCAAACTGCGACTGTCGTTTTCACAAAAATTCCGCTAATCTTCCTGCAATCAATCGCGCAACGTTCCCCGATCCATCATCGCCACGTGCGCGCTACATCTTAATCGCCGTTGATCGGCGAAACCCGAGAGAGACGGTCGTTCGCAATCAAGGAGATTTCACGTAGGCGGTAATTAGCGAACGTAGATCGCGTCGTCGATCTGTGATTATCCGGATGCGAGAGACCGCTGGCTGCCCTCGCGAGTAGCAAAGCCTGCGTACGCGATACCGTTGACGATTTCCCGTGCGCGACGTGTGCTGGGACTTGGTTAATTACCACGGCGTTACGTATGTCGAACGCAACTTTAACACTTTCGCGCTCGTGGAATAACATACTTGCCGTTAACTTTGTGGCAAGTTGCATTTAATGCGCAATATCCACCTCGTCGTTTGTCGAAGTTAACTGTTATACGGTGCGGCGGTGCAAAACGTATTCTCCAATTTTCTTCGACATCGAGTCGAAAGTACCGTCATTGTTTTCGTCATCGTGTCTCATTATTTCCGGCTGAAAGTGCACAGCTAAATTGAAACCTCGTGTTATCAATTCAATTGAGAAAGTACAAGCACCTAATTTCTATTCAAATTTATGGAGCCGGAAGCTTCGCCGGTCTGTCAGGAATCCACGAAAACGGGGAGTACAAGGATCCTATTTCCATCTGCTTTAATTTCTAGCCTTCGGGAAAAATAAGAATCGCAACATACTTTTATGACACGCTAAATATCGCGAACAATTCCTATAAACCTCTACACTTTTGATTCTTGTAAAATGTAATACTCGCAAAATTCGAATATTATAATTATATAATATTCGCGAATTTTATAATTTGCGGAATCCATCCGGAAACCTGCTGACGGTATTCGCAAAAAGAAAAAAATGGAAATTCATTTTATTCGCGGGCAATAGATCGCAGATATTAATCAACGAACCGAATATTTTATACATTTGTACGTGCAAACCACGGTAGCGCGACTCGAAAATATGAAATTTCAATATTCTATCTATCGCGAGGGCGCAGCTACTTGTCTAGGCATTTAGCAACTTTGCCGGTTTAACTTTTCCCCAAGTTCGCGTTTTATTCCCTGAATTTCATCACATATTCGGTTCTGCATTCGCGAAAATCCAGATAGATTATGCATATACAGTCACAGTTCGGAAACTCAAGTGGAGAAGTAAGTAAAGTGTAGTATTAGGTATGCAAGCCACGTGTTTCCACTAGGTACGATGATCTCTTACCGTCACGTACCGCTCATGTCGTTCAGAAGAGTTAGGCGGTTTAACAATTTATAACTCCGGGCGCGTTTCTCATCTCTGTAATCTTGGACACGATAAGCAATAAGTTCGTCAATCATTTCGGGCGTTTCTTGCAATCCCGAGAGGAATCGATAACGCAATTTCGCCCGACTACTTGCCCGTCTTATCGCAATTAACTGTATGGAAATTAACATTTTTCATTTAATTCGCCGCGGAGCTTCTCGCCCGCTCGGATTACAGGACGAGCGATTTTCGTTTAGAATAAAAATTTAGCGGCACTCCACGTAAAAGCTGAGACACAAATTTTCGCGGTTTCTTGCGGAGAAAGTAATACGTTTTATATCGCAAAGAAAAAATTAAAGAGATAAAATAATAAAAGTAATAATTACGTTGCGGAATGCTTGTAATCTCGTTGGGTCTACTTTAATCGTTAATCTCACGCGACACGCTCCAATAAATACCGTTTTCCACTTTTTCGCCATGACAATTTGACAAAAAATGCGACGTGTGTAGCGTGAAATGCTCACTTTATCTATATTTCACGTGGCCACTCGTTCAATTTCAGCGAGCATACGCGAGAAGTGTTTCACAATTTTATATATAAAATAAAAAAAAAAGATTTTGTCAAACGCAATAACAAAAAGGCCCGCCGCGAGGTAATCTGTGAGCGTCGGGGAAAAAGACCGAGTGTAGAAACCTCGTTCGCAATGTCTTCGTATCTGCGCAAAATTAAACGCGAATATCTTACGCCAAAGTCGTGTATCTCTCGGAATTGTGCGTCAAGCAGATGTTTGTTTGCTCCAACTGCAGCAAGACAGGTGGCGAAACCTTTCGACCAGCCACTTTAGCGGAAACTTCTAAGCGAAAATCTCCCCTTCGTAACGCGTTTACGCCCTGTCTCCCATAATACCGGAAATGTCGGGATAAAATCCAGCAACGTTTTACCCGCCTTGTTCCTCGGGAATTATTCGACGGCGCTATTCCGATATTTCGGTGCCTGCCTTTTTTCCTAAAAATTATTATAAAAGTGCGTGAATCGATGGAAAAACGTTATCTCTGGATATTACGTTGTTTAAGAATGGAATAAACGCGTAAAAACTGTATACAATAATATAATTCCCCGTTAAAATTATTCGTTATATAAAATATACATATACGTCAGACAGAAAATGAATGTAAATTTGTAGTTTCGTAATAAACTAAAGTTGCCCGTGTTTGCGTCAAAAATCGAAGTTGATGTTGAAATACCGATGTTCCATTTTTTTTGTTGTTCATTAAAAGCACAGGTAATTAAATAATAACACAATTTAACGGGAAGTTTTGCAGAATAAACAAATGCGATGCAAAAATGGGAATGCGCGGCAACAACATCATAACGAGTATAGTAATTTTCAAAGAAAGGACGGATCAAATTTTTATCAAAATACGAAACGGATATTTTCGAATGAAATCCACACGGCGAGCTACGTAACTCCAATGGGGGTGATTCAGGTATCCGGGCGGTGCAATGAGTTATCGATCAAATGACGTCAACCAGGGCGATAAAATGCTTTTGCATTTCCACCAACATCTTCGTTAATTTATCATCCTGCAATTTAATTCTTACCGATCGCGAGATTGAAATTGCTTCGAAATTGATTGTCATCATTGCCGACGAACGTACTGTTAATCTCTTGATACTAAAGAAAGATGTTGATATTATTTTCACACCTTAAATGTCATCTAAAATTCAAGCTTGCCAAGTTGTTGCCGACTTGCCAAAAGCGCTGTGCGAAAATTAATGATAAAAATGGTAAAATAGCAAAGTATTGTAAATATGTTGCTATAGATTTGAAACGTTGCCTCGCGTGTGCAATGATTAGAAAAATTTCGTGCTTTACTGAGCAACGTGATCAGTAATATTTTATTTTTAAATAGCCCGATATAAACGCAATTTCTATCACGCTGATATAAACGCAACTCCTGTCACGTGAGCAGTTACATTCGTATACATGTACATACATACAGTGTATATTCGCATAATTTCGGGAACATAGTGCGCCGTAGTTATAAAATTCCGATTTTGCTGTAGTTACATATAAGGCCCGTATCCACAATGGGAATTGCACAATTGACATTGCATATAATATTCCCGTGTTCGGTAACTAGTGGCGAATTATGTAACGTGATACAACACGCAAATTGCAAAGGAATATATTTTAACATATAATTCGACATATATTCCGGGGTATGGATTTAGTTTAATGCCTCATTATAGCAAACAAACACGGGTAACTATCGATCACCGAGGTTGTATGTTTGCTAACAATTGTAATTAAAATTATATAACTATTTGTTATTTGACGCCAGATCGCATTAAGTTAAACGCGCACGTACAGTAAAGCGATTCGCCGCTCGATCGAAGTTACAGTTCAGACTGGCGATTAAAATGATATGCGATCTCGTAAAGCGAGACGATAAAATAGAGCTGCGATGCTTTTGCCCGAACATCACCGACACAAGACAAGAAAGGAAAGAGAAGAAAAATAAAACATGAAATTATATTAAAGATTAATATGAAGTAAGGATATGAGAGCCAAGACAGGGTGTTGGTGTCTAAATGATTTTAATTTTAATACATGCTTCGGTGGTCGAATTGGCCAGACGCCCGCCCTAGCGAGAAAGAGAGAGAGAGAGAGAGAGAGAGAGAGAGAGAGATCCAGGTTCAAACCCTGGCTGAGGTACATTTTTCGCAATAAATATCTATCTTGGCTCTTATTCCTTTATTGCTTCGTATTCGTGATTTCACGTCTGAGTCTTATGAATTTTATTTGATTAAAGATTAAGTTATAAAGAGATATTCGTGCGAATGTTACACTCTTATGTTGCGTATAAAATTGCATCGTTTTATCCTTAATTCAGTTCGAGATGAAACGATGAAATGTATCAATACGTCCTAATTACATTTAATAGATTATGACCAAATTAATTAATGTTGGCTAATGAAACTTATATACCACCTAATTAACATCGTCAGTAGATACATATATGTGCACATGGCGTATCATATTTGATAATTAAATAATTAAATCATTTGTGGATCATAACAATATTCTAACAATAATTCTAACAATACTAACTAAACAAAGTGCTATTAATTTCGATTATCGTTTTCAATTTTGTCACTGCCTGAAAAAGCAAATTGGGCAAAGAGTCGCAGAGAGGGAATGCGGTGGATTTGAAAAAAAAAATACAAATATATAATATCTATACGTAAGAGATTCCATATCGAACTTTGGCATGCGTATGGAAATTAACTTCCCCTCTTTCAGAAACAATCCCGCATTAATCTCATAGCGATTGTCGCAGCGTGCGCTTCGCACGCTGAACGGGATTTGTCGTGAAACGTCGGCAGGAGATTACACGCGTGTGGTCCGAAGTAAAAGTCCGTGGGGCGACTTGATCAGGATACGCGCCGTCGCCGGCGCCGAAATCGAGAGCGGGTTTATGGGCGAACGCATATGGTAACTAACCGCACCCCTGAGTTACCTCAATTTGGTGTGGAGTAGATGGTGTCTGCGGTTCTGCGTAGCGTGAAACTCTCATCAACCACCATGATTACCACGATAGAGCATGCCTTTCTCGTTCTCGTCCGCCCGCAAACCGCCGGCCGGACGCCTAACAACGCTCGTCGTTCTTTTCAAATTGGGTTTTCAATTTAACAGCGAAGCGACCCGATAACATCCGGTCGCGGTGTCTTTGCCTCAAATATCTGTCGTTCGTGGAGAACACGCGAAAAATAAAAAGACCAAACTGCGTAGTAAACTACGAAGATTTTTAGTTGATTTAAGGGGAGGCTGGAGTGATTCTGCACTTTTGCACCTTTCTAACCTAGAAACTATCAGTTCGCGGAAACACCTGTGTAATATACAAATTAAATGACTTACGTGTACAGATCGAAAGCAGCTTGCTATTCCGGCTAAATGAAAGAACAATATGGCATCACTGATACTAAGTTTGTAAGTCTAATAAAAAATAATAGTGAGCAATACACACATACAGTACATGTGGTATGTGTGTTGCTCACTATTAATTTTTATTAGACTTACAAACTTAGCGATATTGTTTTTTAATTTAGCCGGAATAGCAAGCTGCTTTCGATCTGTACACGTGAGCCATTTAATTTGTATATTACACAAATGTTTCCACGAAACAGACAGTTTTAAGTGCAAGAGGTGCAAAAGTGCAGAATCACTCCAGCATCCCCTTAAAGTTGAGATACTTTTTCTTACGAGGATGCTGAAACGCCGACTAACTGTTGAGTTGGAAACGATTGAAAATGAAGGGCTTTAAACTCCTGTGCCCCCAAATAGGGATGGACGTATAACAATAAATAAATGTTCAATTAAAGCGGAGCGTAACGAAATCTACACATTTCCATTTCGTCTACGATTATTCTTCTCAACGCAACAACGCAGCCGCGGTGAATTGTATCCGTATTAACCGTATTTCGGTTAATCTCTAATTTAAATACGGATGCGGATGTTACAAAGCGTTTTGTCTTTGTCGAAAAATGCATCTATCACATGCAATTTTATTACACACACCACGCCCGCCGTAACACGAACCTGCACTTTGACGTTAGTATAAATTTTTATCAATTTCGCGTTCTAGTGTGGCAAGATATAATACAAACGCGACGAAACATTTTGTTCCAAATATTGTGAAAAATAACAGTTTCATATTACGCTCGCCGCCAGGAAATTCCCAATCCCAAAAAATTTAAATTTCGATAAAACTGTGCGCGCGTTTATACATAAACGCGGAACAGCTCGGCAGATATAAGCCGTAAAATGTTTCAGTCATGCGAGAAAAGAGAAATTAATGCCACAGTCAAATTGATGCGGTATCAACTTTGTTGCTTATACTTAGACACACTTAACCAGTTCTCCTGGTGATGACGTGTAGCTCTGTGCTGACACGAGTGATTCGTAATGGTAGAATCCTCGGTTCGATCCCGGCCCTCAAAAATTCAGCGCCCGAAAAAGTGTAAGCGCCCAATGTTGGATTCAGTGTTTAATCAAGATTAAGGGGATCCTAAAGCCGCTGACGAACTCGATCAGTGTCGATAAAATAGGAGACGGAATTAAAAACATTATCGACATTTCTAATTCCAAGTTCTACTTGGACCGAGAAATTTATTACCAATCGATTTGCAACTATTACGAAAAAGCAGCAATTTTATTAGCTACACATTGCTCAGATCGAGATTTTGGATCGAATTCTAGCATCGTCAACACCATGGCTTTACTGACAATCTGACAGATGTTTGGCAGCGACCGCTCTCGAAAAAGCCTGCAACTATTTCTACATGCCATACCGTAAAAGAGTTTTGTATTTCTATAAAGCCAATTAAAAGATTACTTCTAACAAAGAAGATATCACGCGGATACAAACTAACAGTTGAAAGGCGTTTCCACAAGAGGGTAAACTTAAAAAAAATATATATAATTCCAGTCGTGTACGTAGGGGAACCTGGGGCATAACGGAACGGCGGGGCATAATGGGATATGATCTATAACTTTTTACAGAAGTGCTGTTATGTATTGAAATATTTTGCAATTATTGCTATTAGATGATCCTTATCGCATGCTGTTATCAGTTGTCATGTTATTTTT
>NW_011967126.1:294406-299137 GCF_000949405.1 Vollenhovia emeryi
TCCGTGACTCGTTTATAATTTCGTTGATAGATCAACATGAGATAACAATGATAAAATTCTGTTTTTTATTACCATAAGTAATTTTACGCTATTAAACAATCTTTTCTAGTCACTTTAGTAAAGTATTTCTGCACAGATATTGATTATCAATGATATTTTGTATTTATTTAGTGTAAAGGTACATTTGGGGGCATAACGGGACATTAGGCCGTGGGGCATAATGGTACAATAGATAATCTCTTCTTATTAGGTGACTCGCAAGTGTTAAGTTAACGGAGCATGTCTCAACAAACAATTGAAAATTAACAGCAACATTGAAAGGAACAATGAGCAACAATGAGGATATTACACATATTTGTACCTACTGTTCTTAAAATGTTTCATGTAGATGTGATAACAAGTGCTATCAATAAATAATAATTATTATTAAAATGCAATACTACATTAGTATATTTATTGCGTATTTAAAAAATCATTTTTAATAAGTTCTAAACATTAATGTATAAGAAATATATATGTAAGTTTTGTGAGGAGTCCCATTATGCCCCGCATAAAATGATAATCAGATTAAGTCATGGTCTCAATAAAATAAAAATTTCGTCCTTTTAAACTATTCTTTCACAGTAAAACCATTTTTTTTCTTATAGTAGACATTTCAAAGAATATTTTCGTAAAAAAATAATTCATTTATGTATTTTCATTTTGTTTAAAATTAATTTTAACCTTAGCGTTCCCGTTTCCCCTATCTTTGTATTGTCGCGTGTTATCGTTTTGTTGCGTTTTTCCGCTGTTATCACTGGCTTGACAGCAACAGTTAGTATACTCTCTATGTTCCCGCGCTTATTATCTCGCGGCTTTAAAGTATACATATACCACAAATACATTATTATTATCATTATTAATTGTCGCGCGGATTTAATTCCAATTGCAAGAGGGGACCCGAGAACCCCAAGGCGTTGGAAAGAAGGGAATGCGGTACAGCGCGACGGTGAAGAGGGTGTAAAACTCGAGATGGCAAGGGGATTCCTGGCAGACGCCATTAATACACTTTACTGTACGTGCGTTTCTCTGATTCCTCGGCCCGAATGGACTTCGACCTCGTTAATTTTTAAGAGGCGCCCCATCGCCGCGCGAGCCACGGCAAGGAGAAGAAACGGATCGCCGGGATCGAGCCTCGCCTCTTGTACGTATCGCCGGCAGGTCGTAATTATACTGATCGACGCGGCGATGCGTTCCGCGAGTATCGGTGGAAATATATCTCGCTGTTACGCCGTAATCACTACGAATGCGCGGAAGTGTATCATCGTTATGAGAATTGCTGAGAGTGCGGCGAAACACTGATCTCCATTTAGATACGACAGCGGATCCATTGTTACTAACTTGCGCAGTCATTTACACTTATTACGTTCAAATAAGGTGCGCCGGCGCTCTCGTCTCAAGTGGAAAGGGGGTGACATTTTCGGCGCAATTTTAGCAGCAGCGCGCGACTCAATGGCGTCACGTAATTTAGCTCGGTACACAATTTTTCAGGCAACGCGCGGGTTCGACAATTCTCGGGAAGGGACTCCTGTGACAGACAACGTCCGTTTTCCGACGGTGCGCTTCGCCTCCTGTCTTCGGCGTCTCGCTAGTTGGGACAGCGCGCGCCGCAGCATCCGCCGCCTCAACGCGACGTCAAAACAGACGATTCGCAGTGCCGCACTGCAGTCAGCGATTCTTACCCCGGCCTGCCCCGGCCGCCGCGCCGGCTAATATCGCGGAGCGCGGCAATTCTGCGCGGAGGGAATTTTATTTTAAAATTTATCCCGAAGATATTGTAATCGTGGGACAACACGGCGTTTCAAAGAATTTTATGAGAGTTTGTATATATAGGAATGTTACCATACATTTTACTAGTGAAATCATACAATCATGGCGTTTCGTAGAATTTTAAGGGAGTTTTCGAAAGTTTACCATACATTTTACTGTAAAATGTATCGCGGAGCGCGACAATTCTGCACGGAGAGAATTTTCTTTTAAAATTTATCCTGAATATTGTAATCGTGAGATAACACGTGGTGTTTCGAAAAATTGTATGAGAGTTGGTGAAATTTTACCACACATTTTACAAGCAAAATCATGTAATCATGGCATTTCGAAGAATTTTATGAGTTTTCGATATTTTACCATACATTTTACTGTAAAATGTATCGCGGAGTGCGGCAATTCTGCACGGAGGGAATTTTGTTTTTAATTTATCCTGAATATTGTAATCGTGGAATAACACGACGTGTCAAAGGATTTTATGGGAGTTTTTTGAAATTTTACCATACATTTTACTAGTAAAATCATATAATCATGGCATTTCGAAGAATTTTATGAGTTTTTGAAATTTTACCATACATTTTACTGTAAAATGTATCGCGGAGTGCGGCAATTCTGTACGGAGAGAATTTTCTTTGAAAATTTATCCTGAAGATATTGTAATCGTGTGATAACACGGCGTGTCAAAGTGTTTTATGAGAGTTTTTAGAAATTTTACCATACATTTTACTAGTAAAATCATATAATCATAGTATTTTTGAAGAGTTTTATGAGTTTGTCAATTTTACTAGTAAAATGTGTGGTAAAATGTTAAAAAACTCCCATAAATTTCTTCAAAATGCCACGTTGTCCCACGATCACGCGATTTTCAGGATAAATTTTCAGAGAAAATTCTCTCCGTGTGTGGCCAACCGCGATCCAACGTAATCGTGGGAATACTTGAAATTGGAGCCAGATCGTACACCGTTATACGATACAGATACATTAAGCAGAATCACAGCTGGGGCGTAGAAGTCAAGCACGTGTTCCCCAGTTTTGTCGATATTGAATTAGCCGAGATTATTCTGCAGTTTACTGCAAATAATAGTAGTACCCGTTGACAACTAGAAATTTTATCGCGACACGTACGTTTTACGTAACAGCTTTGTAACGATTGGAACGCCTAGCGTGAATTCCGTTGAATAATATGACGATTTGCGCCGAATATTTGATTGACACACCGTTTACGTATGCTTCTACATCGATTTGTATGCAACCGCCGTTGGGACGCAACAATACATATTAGTCCATTCAATCATCTTCGCGATTATCGTTATTTCTAATTAAAAATACGCAACGCTTATGAATCTATTCAATTAAAAGAGAGAAAAACTTAAACAATTCATGCAGAAAGTCCAACGAAAATTGCTAAAACATTGTTGTGAATATTGAAAAATAAAATATGAATTTTGTATTATAGTCGATGAAAGGAGACGTGATTAAAACGCTCGACAATTACTTGCCGAATATTTGGTTCTCGTTATGGAATAATCGGCGTTTCATTAAAAATTGCGAATGCATTTATAATTGCAACGGCAAAAGGAGTTTCGCACGTTTCTCTCGTGTTTACGTTAAATAAAACCGTTAACCCCGTCAACATTTTAGCTCGAAGCAAACTGAAACGAAATAGAAAACAAAACACAGGCTTCAAAAGAAATGCACGATAAAGCATGCACGTAAAGTGCGCGTATATGGAAGAAATATTAGATGAATAAAAAAACAACATACAGCCAGGTGTGAGCGCCAGATTTTTTGAGCTTTCCAATTATTCAGAGCATTGTTATTCATCGAATGTTTCATGCAAAATGTAAGTAATAAAATTCGTATCAAAGTATTACGGTGTTAGAATGATTTTTTTCAAACCTCTCGCTTTATCTCGCTTTAGAAAGAGCACACTTTCCAGCGATGAAAAGCGTTTTGTGAGAAAATAGTCGCTCGCGACTGTCACAGCAGGCCGCGCAAAAGTTCGCCGCAACGATCAGACGCCTAAGGCTGATGGCAGAGAACGATCCATAAACGTTTAAGACTCTTAGTCGTCGACGTAAGGCAAGGCGGAGATAAACGTAAGTCGTGAAAGGCTCTTGTATAGGACTTACGTTTTTCTCCGCCTTGCCTTACGTCTAAGACTAAGGCTGATATTACATTTGTCGTACGACGATGTTTTTAAACACGTTGATACGCTGCAAGATAGTAAAATTCTCAAGTATCTAGAAATTTTATATTTAACAGCCAATCAACACGCTTAAAAAATTTGTCGTACGACAAATGTAATATTAGGTTAAGATAGTCTGAAGCGTTTACGGACCATACTCTGACATCAGCCTAACGGCCCGGGTAGAAAGATTGTCGTAACAGTATATGATTCTGTCGTAAGACTTATGTCGGAAGTCAACGCACTAAGAATTGTCGTAGACGTATATCGTCTTTCGGTGCGACGAATGTGACAATTACGTCTACGACAATTCTTTGTGCGTTAACACTTAGTCTTACGACAGAATCGTAAATGGTTACGATAATCTTTCTGCTCAGGTCCTTAGGCTGATGGCAGAGCACGGTCCGTATGTCACGTTGCAATGCGACAAATGCAACAATTACGTCTACGACAATTCTTTGTGCGTTCACACCCGACTTAGGTCTTACGACAGAATCATACACGGTTACGACAATCTTTCTGCTCAGGTCCTTAAGGCCTGTGTCCACGATGCTAGAACTTGGACCAAGTCCTAGCATCGTGGAGACAGGCCTTCAGACTGATGGCAAAACACGGTCCGTACGTCACGTTGCGATGCGACAAAGGCAACAATTATGTCTACGACAATTCTTTGTGCGTTGACACCCGACTTAAGTCTTACGACAGAATCGTTAACGGTTACGACAATCTTTCTGCTT
>NW_011967126.1:299652-305463 GCF_000949405.1 Vollenhovia emeryi
TCGTAAATGGTTACGACAATCTTTCTGCTCAGGCTCTTAGGCTGATGGCAGAGCACGGTCCTTATGTCGCCTTGCGATGCGACGAATGCGACATTTACGTCTGTGACAATTCTTTGTACGTTGACTTTGGACACCGACTGAAATCTCACGGCAGAATCGTAAACGGTTACGACAATCTTTTCGCTCAGGCCCTGAGACTGGCATTGCATCTGTCGTAAGACAAATTTTTCAAGCGCGTCGATTGGCTGCTGGATAGAAAATTTCTAGGTTCCCGCGAATTTTACTATCCTGCGGACAATTAACGCACGTAAAAAATGTGTCGTACTACAAATATAATACTAACCTAAGTGGAATATACGCAGAAATACATAACATTCCAACTAAATCACATTGTTCCCTCCAACGGAGCTCCGTGGGAGAGGTTTCAATGAAAGTACGGACCCTGGAACCCATGAAAACCTAATACAGCGAGAAAAACGGGAAAGAACGGTTATTCCTTAATGGACGACCTAATATTCACGGGCTGTTTTCGACGCGCGGGTTCCAAGTGGGAGCGCGTGTGCGCGACAATTTTCGGGCGTTTAATTTCGATCCCCGGCGCCGGAAAATCCCCGCCGGATTTTCACGCCGGTCGGAATTACTCCGCACGTCCGCGAAGAGGGCTGTTAACGCGGAGCCCTGTGGGCAGAGGGTTGGGATGGAGGGGGGGAGGATGACGGTTTTCGGGCAAAAAGAATTAAGCGATAGTGGGAAGATACTGGCCGCTCGCGTAAATCCATTAAAACCCGTCTTTTGTTCCCAACCTGACGAAAGGATTTATAGGCCGACAGCGATGTCGGCGGTCGCGCCGTAACAAAGACAAATGGATCCGCGAATGAAGTAGAATAGCCCGCGCCCGCCTCAAATATAAAATTAGTTTGAACTGCACGCCTCGGTGGCCGCGCGCGCGCGCGCGAAAAAGGGGCGATATAAATATTCGTCGACGCGGTTGTATCCGCTCTCGCGCGTCCGCACGTCGCGTGAATCATTTATTATCCTCTTTTGATGTTACATAATACGCCGGGCGCGGGCAGGAGAGAGAATCCGCGGACGAACTCTGACATACGTTCGTGATATAATTTGACGTGATACAATTTGACGTGCCGCTGCCGCGGAAAGAGGGGACTCTCCCGCGAGGCGACTTTTGTCTCGCGCGCGAAATTTATGATATATGATAATTTTATCGCGCCGGCAAAACCGGAAAATTGCACGCACGTCGAAACCGGCGCGCGCGCGCAAAAAGCGTCCTACCGGCGTGCTTGGAGAAAGATTCGCGTGACGCGGACAATGAGCGACATTAACGTATCGGCAAACGAGCTATGCCGCTCGAGTCTCATTTGAAGCGACGTTTTTACGCCGCGCGGCTGTTATCCGTTAATTGTTATTGCTGAAGAGCGTGCAAACGAGCCGTGTTGAAATTTCAGAAGAATTTCGAGCGCCCGAAACAATTAAATAATCGAACTCTTTGCAAAGCTTCTTTTTCTCGATTATCAAACACCAGCGAGGGAGAACGTCGAAATGTTTTATTCACAGCGCTGTAAAACCGTCGATATCCGACGTGTGACGTTAAAAAGGCGCCTTTCGCGCGCCCCGATGCATAATCCGTGAAAACTAATGCGTATCGTTATCTGTAGATAAAAAAAAAGTGGGGGACTCGCGTCCCTATATTTATGCAATTTTGCCTCGCAACTTGGCGCTTAATCTGCGCCTCTTCGACGTAAACCTCATTTCACATAGGAAATGAATCCACCTCCGTTAAACAAGCTACCTCTGTACGTACCCGCCGTGTCCAACGTATTAAACCACCACGCGCGTTACTCGCGCCTCAAATCCGTTTGAGTAACGGAGCTTAATTAGACTCGGTGGGCGTCAAAAGGGAGAAGCTCATTTCGAAAGTCGGATTCGCGGGAAATAAAATTGACGGAGCTTTAATCTCGTTTTCCTCTCTTTCTTCGGGCGGTTCCTTCGCGGAACCGAGAGGAGGATTTACGCGCGCGCGCGCGCGCGCGAGGGCGAACGGAGGCGAACCGGTGGTGCTTACCGCTGATCCACGTGCCGTTGAAGCTCTTGGGGGATAACGAACCGGAGAGCCATTCCTCCAGGGAAATGCCGGGTGCGCCGTTCGTTCGAGACGCGGTGGAATCCGGGCTGCCGGTCAGAAGGATCGCCGCCGCGATCACCAGGGCCAGCACAATTATAATGACGATGCCGCAGGCCAGCAGACGCCACCGATACCGCTGCTTGCTCTTCGTCATGAGGTCCTGCAAATATTATTATGAGCGTTCAGTGCACCGGCAGTAACGTGTCCTTATTGTTATCCTCTTGGAGAAGATTTCCGACGCGACGGGAAATATTCTCGAACGCGTTTCAACTTGTCGCGATCTCACGTGGTAAAAGAATTAAGCAATTTAAGGATCAATAATTGCCATTCTCCTCTCTCGAATTAAATGAGGTTGATCTATTTAGACGGAAAGAGTAGCGCATAATTTTAAGAGTATAAAATCTTTCTGTCTGTCGCAACTTGTAACGCACGCACTGACATCACTTTTGTTCTGGATTTAAGAATTTTTCATTTAAAATCCTTTGTCAATAATATATGCACGAGAATTTTCTTTATCCTATCCTGAAAAATTTTACCGTACATTCTACTAGTAAAATTTCAAAAAGTCTCGTAAAATTCTTGGAAATGCCACGATTACACGATTTTCAGGATAAATTTTAAGAAAAAACTCTCATGTGGAGAAAAAACGATATTAAGAATTGATAATTCCTATTCTCTTCTCTCGAACTAAATAAGGTATCTATTTAGATTGAAGGGGTAACACATAAATTTAACAGTATACAATCTTTTTTCTGTCTGTTACAACTTATAACGCACGCACTGACATCACTATGTCTAGATTGAAGAATTTTTCATTAAAAAATCCTTTGTCAATAATAAATGCACGAGAATTTCCTTTTAAAATTTATCCTAAGAAGTTTCACCGCATATTCTATTAGTAAAATGTAAAAAAATCTCATAAAATTCTTCGAAACGCCGCGTTGTTCCGTGATTACATGATTTTCAGGCTAAATTTGAAGAGAAAATTCTCTTCGCGTGTGATCGTCGCTATATCGACCGTATTTTATGGTAGATTGAAGCGCAATAACATCGGATTCGGGAATCTTTTCTGTGGTTGTACATTCGCGTGCAATTACATACGTAATGAATATCTATTATATACATATAATGGATTATCTTGTTGCCTTCATTTTATTGTCCCAGAAAATTGTACATTATTGTGCAATTAATGAAGAATTATTTTTCCGTTTCGTTTCGTTTGTAAAGTAAATTGAACAACATTTTACGTGCCGGCGTAATTAGCGTCGACGCTCGAATTAAAAATAACAATTGTAATTTAGCAAACTAAGATTTGTATTGCGAATATTTAGATTTATCAATTGCATGAATTTATTATATTATATACATATATTGTATACATATATATATTATTTATTAACTATTATATTCACCGCCATTGTATATAAGCAAACGTGGAAAATGTTCGAATATATTTCACTCCAGTTACCGACTACGTTGGACTGTTTGATTTATATCAACATTTGTTTGTCCAACATTTTAATTAAAATGTTGCATGCGTACTGCATCACTGGGGAATGAAGTATATTCTGCAAAAGTTTTGTAATATCGTCGAAATATTGCTGCGACTGTGTACGTTCTCACCGACAGTCGTGTGTAATCGAAATGATTAAAATATCTCAATATTGATATCAATCAGATCCACTCGTAGCAAGTTCCAGCTTGTACGTAAAACGCGCTGTCATTTGTTCCACTTTTTCCAAATGTCTGTCTCCTTCGACTACAGATCTGCGTGACGAACTCCACGCTAATGCCGGAATCATAAGAAAGATTATTCCGATTCTTGCGGAGAAATTGAAGACAGAGGAATTTGTCGTCGTTTCGAGTCTCGCGAAATTTTCAGACCCGGCCCGACTTAAAAAGGCGACGTAATTTCGCATCTCACGAACGATCCGCGTTAAGTGGCACGTGTCAAATATGCCGGTCAGAATCTCGTATATTCGGGGAAAAGCCACCGTCGCTTCTCTCCGGAATGACATTCCCGAACGCGGCTGGCGAGAGATATATATAGCGATCGCGATATGAGGAATAGACTGCAAGAGAATGAAAAAGAGAGAAGCGGGACAGTTTCTACGTAAGCCGGTCTTATCGAGAATTGGATTTCGTATTTCTGGAAAAATAAAAGCCGCCGCCGCCGCTACCGTCGGCGAAACGGCAGCAATCGCGGCAACGTGCGATCTCATATTTATAAATCTTCTTTATCAAAATTAAATGTGATCGGCGCCGGTGGCCGGACGTTATCGAGCCAAGGCGTTGCGACGGACTTCATCTATTCCCGATCCGTCGATGACGAAAATGGAGCCTGCAATCTTGAGGAAAATGACCACGGGCTAATTAATACCAATGGTATTAACGTAATCGAGACTGCGAAAAGAATTTCTTGCCAAAACAAAATTACTAAGAATTGTAACCACTTCAAGAAAATTTACCTATGGCTCCCTTCAAAGTCACGTATTCGGTAAAGAAAAACTCGTAGGAAAATAAAGAAATTACTTGTAAGCAAATTATATACTTTTTAGCAATTGCGTTGTATTTTTTTTTAAGAAAGTATTTTATCGAGTTGCAGAGTGTCAAAAATATTATTACAAATTATGTCTGTTTCTCGATGCAACAAGACAGAGGTGCATTAATTGAATGCCCGCGATACACCGATAGAAAAATATGTAGTATTTGAAACTACAATTGCATAGTAAAATAATTATAGTCAGGAATATCATTTTAATAGTAATTATTATTATAATATTAGTAATAGCAACCATATAGACACACAGTGATGCCAACTATTTAAAAAATTTACTGTAAAATATAAACTTTGAATTATTTTTCTATTAAAATATCCAGATGATATGAATAATAAATCAGTTAATTATTTTTATATAGTAAATACAATCACAATAATAGTAAATTTAACTACATTTCTATCATCCACCTTCCTAATCACATGGTAATCAAAAGTGAAGTGGCTCGGAATGTCCTCACTAGAGGGACGCGCGGCATAAGACTTTCTCGTAAGAAGAAAACATAGGCTGTTATAAACACGAATAAGTTTATACATTCGTATAAGATTACTTATCTTTTCTTTGAAAGATGCTCTCTTGTACTATTCTTCATGAGTGCAAAGTGATGTAACCAATGAACGTAGTGAACACAATGTATATACAGGGTGTTTCAGGGTAAAGTGTCCTATCTTAAAATATGAACTTAGGACCTCAAAACAAGAAAAAACTTTCGTTTGGAGACATGTCCGTAAACGCTTTGTTTAAGAGATATTGACATCTAAACATTTTTCATTATACAATTTTATGAAATTGTTATCGGGTTATAATAAATAATTTAATAGTGTGCTTCAAATACTTTATTATTAAAAATATGAAAATTTTTACTTAATTATAAATTTAAAGTGACGGCCTTGAACATTGAGACAGGCTTGACATCTGTCTTTGACGGATTTGACGGACCATTGGATTTTTTTGCTTGGGATACTATTAAACAAAAATTCTACGAAAAGCCGGTTAATGACATTAATTCTTTACAAGGAAGAATTATTCAAGCATGTGAAACAATTTAGCTATTCAGTGCCGCTCTGCCACTGCTACCGTCAAAGACAGATGCCAAGCCTGTCTCAATGTTCA
>NW_011967126.1:305505-318311 GCF_000949405.1 Vollenhovia emeryi
GCCTTGAACATTGAGACAGGCCTGACATCTGTCTTTGACGGATTTGACGGACATTGGATTTTTTTGCTTGGGATACTATTAAACAAAAATTCTACGAAAAGCCGGTTAATGACATTAATTCTTTACAAGGAAGAATTATTCAAGCATGTGAAACAATTTAGCTATTCAGTGCCGCTCTGCCACTGCTACCGTCAAAGACAGATGCCAAGCCTGTCTCAATGTTCAAGGCCGTCACTTTGAACAAAATTTATAATTAAGTAAAAATTTTCATATTTTTTAATAATAAAGTATTTGAAGCACACTATTAAATTATTTATTATAACCCGATAACAATTTCATAAAATTTTATAATGAAAAAATGTTTAGATGTCAATATCTCTTAAACAAAGTGTTTACGGACATGTCTCCAGAGGAAAGTTTTTTCTTGTTTTGAGGTCCTAAGTTCATATTTTAAGTTAGGACACTTTACCCTGAAACACCCTGTATAATAAATAGCGGGGAATATTACTTCCATCTACTTTATAAATACTTACTATTACATATGGTTATTCGAAATTTTACTTGTGGTTGTTATTGCGATATTTATAGTACACCTTACCAAATTAAAAGCTCGTTTTGGTTTATGATAACCGTATCATAAGTTGCATGGACCAATATTGTGTCTATGAGAACTATAATACACTGTTAGGCCAACCATAACTAACGTAGTTGGAAGAATTATAAAAATGTGTTTGGCTCCTCAAAAGACTATAAATTGTAGTGAGATTGCGGTAACTGTAACCATTTGTTTTCTGTCAGTGATAAGGACACTTGTAACGCGATTACGAAAAAAAACCCCGGGTAGGATTCTCGACAATCTGAGCGGATTTCTAGTCGCTACGAGAGTCCCATCATTAATTTAGACCAATACATGCATCTGTGGGATGTTATATTTTTTATATGGTCGATATCGGCAAACGCACAACGGTGCGCTAGGCGATTTTTCCTTCGTCCGATTTTTTCTCTCTCTCTCTCTCTCCCCCTCCCCTCTCGATTTCAGAGGGCTCCCGCGAGTGCGCGCGGCGTGATTTATGAGCGAGAGCCTTGACGGCACCGGATACGCTTTTCCTATACAGAGTGGGGAAACGATTTACGGTTCGGCGTTTAACTCACTGTCGCGTTAAAGAACGCGGCCTTTCCATTTATTATGCGTCGATGAAACGCGGGCTTCCCCGACGAGAACCCGTCGGAAGTGACATGATGGAACCTCTACGAAAACGAATCGCATAAAGCGCTGGTTGAATTTTAACAAAAGGCTGAACAATGATGGAAAGTAAGCTTTCTAATTCCTACGCTTGAAACATCGAGTAACCCCCAATTACCAAGTTAAGACGTTGCAAGGCTTTTAATTATCTAGTTTCATTTCAAATATACGAAAATTCTGTCATTCCCCATAATACCTTCATTTTAATTTCCGCCGTCGCGCGTCCCGAGAAGTAAGCTTCCGGTGAGACTTTCGTTAAATCACATTTTACTTTGTCAAATTAAATCTCACTGCTAAAACAATACACCCTTCGATCTCTCGATCATGTTTTTATTTTAAAAAATTTCATGCTCGACACTGATTTGTATGCGCTTTCTTTCACAATGGGAGGACCCTAGTAGCACAATATATTGACGCAGCACTGGGAAATAATGTAAATCTAGCGTTCCCAATATTAGTCCAATACTGTAAAATGGACGCCTTCTCTTATTTAGCCATTATGTCTATTAACAATACTGTCGTCCTAACTTACTATCTCCCGAATTGTTTACTTCGAGAAAACGCGCATTTAAGTTCTTACAACTAGGCCACCACGAAAAAGTGTATTAATTCTGAAATGAATTGTGCATATTAAAGTATTTCTTCTCTATTTCGATAATTGCACAATGTCATAAAATTTTTTTTGTTAAAAAGAGTAAGAAATTGGTGGTTACTGCTTTTTAGTTAAGTATGTCATTTTGACTCATCTTGAGAACTAATTACAAAAAAGAACAGTTAACAATGGCCATAAAATGGAGATGCTCTTTAGGTTATGACGGCGGAATATTGATCCAACACTGCATCAATGAGTGCGTTCCGGCAAGACACTGCTACTATAGCGTTACGGTAGCGCTACACGAGTGCGTGTCGGCAAAACTTTTCGCTACAACCGTAGTGGAACTTTTTCCTCCTCATTGTTCCCTTCATCTAATGAATCGTCGAGCAATGTGTCATTCATGAGCCAATCTTCAATATTTTCCATTCTATTTGTTTCAATTAACTGGCAAACGTGACTCTTACAATTAAAACACAATTTTGAGGTTATGCACGCTAAAAAAGCTGTAGCCGCACGGTAGCAGTGTCTCACCGGAACGCACTCAATCTTAGACCAATATTCTTGTCGCATCGTTAAATATCGGCCAATGCATTTCCAATACAACCAACATTGGACCAATGTTTAGCTTTAGCCAATGCATTGTGCCACTAGGGAAGGGTTGAAACGGGGCGGGGCGGGAAACAGCGACATTGGCAGAAATGACAAGGCATTTAACTCTCCGCTGAGTAACGCCGTGTTAAACGGCATGAAAAATGCCGGGAATACTTGGCTGCCTCAACCTATATAACCGGGTAACTACCCCTGTATGCCGGTGCGCGAAAGCAGCAATAATAGGACACAATAAATATTACAGTCTATAGCTCGGCGTTTCTAGTCGCGCTCGTAAAATTTCTAATATATCTCCGTACTACGAGCGATTTCTCGATACCGATTGCTATTAATGTGCACGCGTGTCGGTCTGTGTATGTGTGTGTGTGTGTGTGGGCGGGTGTGATCTGGAGCTGCGGCCGGGCACCCGCCGACGACCCTACAAGCGCGATTATACGAAAGAAGCATTCGATTTTCCGATAGCGTTCTTACAATGCAACGTTTTATCGGCGCCGCGGCGAACTCCCACGGTTTATCTTGGAATACGCCGTTGAATCGCGCGAGAATAATTAATTGATGGTCGCATTACGCGTATGATTTATGACGTCGAGTCGCGATTACAGTGGTTTGTCGGGTTTTAGAAGATATATATACTTCTCTGTTAGTATCAGTTACCACTCGCCATTCATCGACGGAGTGCCATTGTAAGTGGAGGCTCAGCCGTGAAGACGATTAATTCAGCAACAGTCCAGACATCTTTTCATAAATTCGACGTTTCCCGATAAATAATTGAACAAAATCCTTCGCGGTTCCCCCGCCATTTCTATAAATCGTCAATTAGTAATTTAATTATCTTCCCGTCCTTCAGACTATTTTCTGTAATGCTTGAAAAATTACGGAAAGCTTTTATTTAATTATTTTTACATTACATAATTATGTAATATAAAATTATATAATTACATTATATTTTTATTCACTTTTATTTCACTATACTATATTATTATGCAACGTAAAATTATATAGTTCTATTATTTTTATTTAATTGTATTTAATTATACTTTTCAGTCGAATTATATTTATATTAGAAATACAATGAATAGCGAATTGAATGTATTAACTTTGATTGCAATTACATTATTAAATTATTAAGCTGTCCTACTCGAACATATTATATAAGATTGAATCTTGTAATCCCTTTGATATCTGTTTATCTTATTTTATAAATTCTCTTTCTACAAACGACGCACAGAGTCTCGAAAAACTCGTGTATCTACGCCACTACGTACCTCGATAATACCCCGCGATAATGAAGAGGTTTTCGAAAGCTTTCTTTATCCCTTACGCTGAACTTTTTCCCCTTTCATCCGTGTGTACCCGGGTATTAATTTCACGCTTTTCCCTCGAAAAGAAAAAAAAAGCCGGTTCTCTCCCGGCGAAAGAGATTCGTCATTAAGAAAGTCGGCCGCGTTTATTTCTCATGAATCGCGGATCCGCCGATTCTTTTCAATCAACATCCGCGCGCGGCATTCATTATCACGTAAACGGATCTTCGTCCGCGGACGCCGCGGGATTCTAATTAATTCGGCCCCTACAATTACGCGCCGTCAATTACAGCTATCGGTCGCGCGCGCTCGGCCCGATCGAAAAGTAACCGTACGGCCTCTTTCGGTCGATTATCGTTTCTTCTCCGTCCGCATTCGTCGTCCGCGTCTCCGCCGTCTGAATGCAGTTTGAACGCCGCGCCACCGCTAATGGTATTACGTGCAAAGTGCCGCGATATCGAACGGATTCATTCGCTCTTACTTCCACGAGCGTGATCTCCAGTGAGGGCCCGGCCCTTCCGCTCGGAGCCGCTATCGTCCACGCGAGTCTGCTCCCGTGCGCCGTAACGTTCCTTCGGGAAGTCGAATCGCCGGTTAAGAGACTCGGTGTATCTCCCTCGAATTGCATTTCTTGAATCGCGATTAGCATTCCCGCCTGTTCCTCGCTGAAACTCGCTACCGGAATTGAAACCCAGCGCGGCCTCGAGAGCGTGAGCTAACTCGTAAGCCAAATTTAGCCAAATTTTTATTCCCCGATAAGCGAGGGTAAATAGTGACGATACATCCAGGAAAAGGATTCCTTGAAGTCATGTTTCTTCGAATCGACTACATTTTTATTTGCTTCCACTAAAACCGAGGGGTAAACCGCTGAGGGTATTGTGGTGCACAGATTTGCGGCATTACTGGGCATTACTGGGCATTACTAGGCATTTTTGGGCATTAGGCCTTGCTGGGGAATTTAAGATAAAACAAGATAAAATAAGATAATAAGATAAAGTAGTGCCCACTGGGCATTAGTGGGCATTGGTGAACAGTTTGGTCAGCGGTTTCTCCATCGACCAAAACACTTTCAAGACTCGAAGAAATAGACGCGAATTCTCTGATTGTTAGAGATTCCAGTCTTAATCAAATAAAATTTTGGTTAAGGTAACATTCGAAGAAAATTTGTTTGATTTCAGAGAAACCTTTTTCTGGGCGTAGGATAACAATTGTCGGAACTTTTACTTTTCGGCGTTTAATCGCAATTAAACGCCGACTTATACAAAATACCGGAAATATTTTTTCTTAAGTTATCCATGTACTAATTTTCATCACAAATACCGTAAGTGCACGGGGTACAAAATGCATTCGAATTTTGAATGACGCGAGCTTTCGTTACGATGCGACGGATAATTCATAAACAAAAAAACAATGTTAAAATGATATTAAGATTTATGCGAAAACCATTATGCAAAGCCGGTTGAAACTTGGCCCTTTCAATATCCATTTTTTTTTTGTTTAACATTTCCGCACTACTTTTGGCACAATCCCGCCGCAATATCAGCAATGGAGATCGTAAACTAGTTTGAGTGCGGAGGCGAATTTTTCGTTTTGCCAAGTCGGCGCACATTCCGCGGAACAGTGTTTCTCAAGTTAGAGATCCACAATTTCGTTGCCGAGATTAACTTTGAATAATTTTTCCGTCCATCGGGGCGATTACTAAGGGCCGTTCAATTTAAAGATCTCAGATGCACTCCGAGTTTAAAATAAACAAATATCTAAAGAGCCAACGTATAAACGTGGCCACGTAAAACTTTATATTAATAATACAACATTGAAAAATCACCTGTGTTGCAAAAACCTTAAGGAATATTAACATAATCGATAGAAAATATTGCTTTTCGCATTTATTTCATGATTGAAACAAATAAGAGCCACTTACGTTATTTAAAAAAGCAGTTCAAGTGTTTTCACTTATTAAATAAAAACGTACAAATAATAAAAATTATCTTACATAATAAAAATCAGATATTCCTTCGATTATTTTCCAAAGTACTTTTTACCGAAAAAGGCAAATTGCGTTTCAACGAAGTGTAACTAACCAGCAATGATTTCTTACGACAACTTATTCGTCAGTAATTATGTTAATAAGTGCACTTCCCCCTCCGAGGGGCGCGTGAGCACTACTGTGGGAATTTACTGTCTTCGGACGTGTATGACGGGGCACGTGGCGCTGCGGAATCACGCTCATACTTTATCTCGAGAATATTGATTTTCGCGGTCGTTGCGTGAACCACGCCGGTGGTCGACGGGCAGGCAAAAGAATCTAAAAAATTTAACGGGCGTGATGGAAGCCGGGCCTGGCGAGACGCCAAGTGCGGGCGTCGCGCTTTTGAGGGTCCATAATTTGTAACTGAGCCGTCAACGTATGGCGTATTGTTATCGAGGGCACTTCGTCCACCTCGCTCGAAATCGAGCGCCGCGCTTTCAAAATTCGAAATCCGGCTCGCCGCGGGAAAGGCAGGCGTATCGGAGCACGCTGATACGTTTCCCCTGTGTACGGCGCGGTCTTCTCTATCTTTGCGACCGCTGCGAGACGGACCGCCCGGTGCAATTTGACAGGCAGTTGCATCGACGCGCGCAGACGCTTAAAAATTTCGGAAACTTGATCGAGTATCCGCAATTTCTAATCCCAAAGGACTGATCTTGTTTCCACAATTGTTGACGCGGAAAAAAATGATCTTGCAACTGCAACCAAAATTCTACAGGTACACAGATTAACGCGTTCATTGTTTTATATATACGCGACGCTCTACAATCTTCTTAGAAGCAATTATATGTATACGGACTTATTTAAATACTATAATTGTCACTTCAAGAATACATGTAATTATTTTAACAAGAAAATCATTTTATTGGAAAATATGTCATTTTCTATCGAATATTGTTTCCTTTCCGTTCAACAAAATTATTCTTAAATAGTGAGTACACATTTTTCTTGATTGAATGATATAAAATTGTTTCATTCAAGTAAGTTTTTCTTCCCTTAACGCAATATAATCCCATTTCGGGATTTTTACGTCGAGAATAAACATATTTTCAAAAGAAGAATATTCTTTTTTCCGTGTTTGAAAAAATAATTGAGATATCGCGTAAATAAACAGTCAATACTGCGAAATCGTATATGGTTCGTATTTAATCAATTTAAATAACAGAAGCAGAATTTCTACCTCAACTGTCGGCGAATGTTAGAAAGAGAGTGTTTCTGTGGCGCCCGTCCATTATAACGTTTGATTGTGGTACATAAACAATTAAATCCCCTACAAAGATTGGCCTAGCTATGGTACCGAAATTTATTTTTATCCAAGGAGAATGATTAATATTTCGTCATGAAACCTAAACTTTGCAGAAGATATTGGTAGAATGTTGCCGTTATAAATTTTGCAAACTACAAACAATTTTCTAACAACCACAAAAAATAGCTACACATTTTTGTTGCGACACCTAAAAATCTACCGGCGTTAGTAAGATACTTTTTGAGTAAATTTACGAGTATAGAAAATAAATGATATAAAAAGACGTTACACGGAAATATGCATCCTGTTGACTCGCTACATTTAAACGTGACATGATAAATCAGTCGAGTAAATCGTGATAAAAGTTTAATATCCTATTTCACGTGCAAATTATTGTTACACAAACCGAACAAATTGCGATAAATAATTGTCGTTGTGAAGAAATTAATTTCCACAAAATATCCAAAGTGTATTAATACTAAATAAACACTAAATTTGAAATGAAAAATTTAGCAAGTTTTACAAATCGTTTTCATACAAAAATATTCTTGTTAAAGTTTTATATCGCCGACCTAAGTCGCGAAGAGACTTGTTTCTGCAATTATCCACGTGTCTTATTAATTTTTATCGCGAGCATTGTAACTGCGCGGGACGCAAAATGTAACCGGAATCGCGTTACAAGGTAGCTCGGCCGCACTCATAAAAGCGCAATGCTCGCGATATTAAGCCTCAGTTGTGCCTCGCATAAATATACAACGCAATTCCGAATATTCGGTGATGATTTGCGTACATACAGTCCCGCGCTTCGGAAATTAAGGTATTTGCTGCAATCGCACGTCGCCCGTCAACGATATCCGGCGAATGACAGTAAATCTCATTGAATCCTATTCGCCGGAATAAGCTATGCCGCGCACAAAATTTAGGGGATATATCGTTAATGTCTCGTGCACTGATTACACTGCACGGGCCACGCGTTTCGGCGTGATTGGCGTCCCTCATGTACGCACAATTTATTACGCGGATGTAATATTTTCAGGTAATTCGCGCGAGGCATCTGTTTTTTTTTCTCGCTACGTTTCGTCTACTCCGCCGTTCGTGCGGACGAGCGTTCTCGTATTTTCAACTTTAAACAAAAAACGCGTAGGTTCCTCTTCGTTACCCAAATTCTGTGGGGAAATCTAAGGAGATGGTAGACGGTGTGAAATATTTCAGTCCGCATCTCCGCGGCGTATATTTTGCGCTAAACATAGCATCCGGACCTTCGTCTCATCCCAGGGTCAGCTGTGCACAAATGCTAGGACGAAGGCATCTATAATTGACGAGTTCTAGACGTCGTCTCAAAATTCACGCAACGGTGAATGCGAGGGTGTAAGAGTAACGCCGTTTAAATAAGATTGACCGAGGCCCGATTTCACCAAACGTCGCTTAACTTTAATCTTAGTTTCATTCATGTTTGTCTCTTTCCAGAGTAACAGTTGGAAGAAGAACAGTTGGAGACAAAGAACGAATTAAGCCGAGCCTTACTGTATTGAAATAAGAGAAACATATACAGGGTGTACTGAAACCAACGGATCTCCTTTTAATCACAGATTCTTTAGAAAATTTCCAAAGGAAAATTCTAATACAAAAATGTCGAGGCTATAATAGTTTTTAAATAATAAGCGATTTATATTTCACAAATGACAGGCCTGAGATTCCGCGCGCTCAGGCACGGCGATATGACGAGTGATAAAAGTGTTCCTACGAATGTCGCCCTTTTTCATTTAATTCAAGTAAAAATTTGCAACGTTTTGTAACTTCAAAGTGTTGCACCTGTCAAAGTGGTCGGTCAATATCAGTTGCCACGAAGGTTGTTACTGCGTTAAAAAGGACGACATTCGTAGGAACACTTTAATCACTTGCCGTATCGCCGTACCTGAGCGCGCGAAATCTCAGGCCTGTCATTTGTGAAATGTAATCGTTTATTATTTAAAAACTATTATAGCCTCGACATTTTTGTATTGGAATTTTTGTCTTCAAATTCTCTAAAGAATTTATGATTGAAAGGATATCCGGTGGTTATAGTAAACCATGTATAAATTTAATTAAGATAGTCTTTGAAACGCACGCGCCAACGTTATTTTATACTAGATTTACGAAACTTCCATATTAAAATATTCCTCCCTCAATAACAAATATGATTGTTGAACCTATTTTATGACAGATCAAAGTGTAACAATATTGGATTCGGACATCTCTTTCGTGGATATAACGAGCGGTAGTAAATAATTAAGAACTGTTGAAAGTGCAGAAGGTACGAGCGACAGTGATTTGTGAAAAGAGCTAAGAGGAGAGCGGAAATCCGTGGATCTCGCCGAGTGCGAATAAATACGTACCGAATAAAGACGCTTGATAGAAGTATCCTCCGGATCATAAATGTAGGGGGAAAGAGAGCGAGAAAAGAAATGGGACGAAATCGGGGAGGAGATGGGGAGGAAGCGAAGCGCCGTCAAAGGCTACCGGAGGGGTGGATTCGCTCGCTCGTGAGCGATGAGGGATAGCGCGAGAGGGTGGAGCGGCCGAGGTGTGTCGGTGTGAGGCCGATTTAACTTTCACCGCCGCCGCGGCCGGGGCTGTTTCGCCGTGCGCGATGTCGGGGCGCGATAAATTATCCCGGCTCTCGCCTATCGGCCAGCGGTCGAAAGGAACGACCCTGCGACCCGTAAGGCGACCGAGTAACTTAACTCCGTGACACACTGCGGAGCTAGTCCGCGCCCGGGCTCGCCCGCGCGAACGATGATACATCTGCCGTGGGAAACGCGAGCGTGCGACACCTTCGCGCGAGCATGACGGTTATCGGATAAGCGGATAAATCCTTTTCGCCGGTCGGAAACTCTGGCTGGCAATCCCGTAGTCATGGGACGAGGTGCTCGGGATGGCAGAGGGTACACAAGCGATCCAGTTAGCGCATCTCCGGGGGAGAATTTTCTAGAATATTTACGGCTTGTGTGCGGGAGATGCTTGTTGGCGAGGAGCCGGTTAATGTAATTGAACGGCCAAGTGGACGTTACGCGGAAATTAAGTCGTGGGTGTTAAGGGGATGTTGCAGTGATGCTGCACCCTTTGCACTTTTTGCATCTAGGACTGTCGATTCATCGAAACGTTTGTGTAATACACAAATTATAAGGTTTATGCGCGCAGATCAAAAGTGTTCCACTATTCGCCCTAAATGAGAAAACAGCATGGTAGCGTTGAAATTAAGTTTAGAAACTAACCTAACTAAAAAGTCTATTCACTCGAATAAGTTCTCGATAATTTATTCGCGCGAATAGACTTTTGTTAGTTTTCTAAACTAAATTTCAATAATATCATGCCGTTCTCTGATTCAGTCCCATTAGTGGAATACTGTCGGTCTGTAAACAAAAGTTGCAATGATAACAAGTTATAGGTTAGGTAACCTATAACTTATAATATTTGAGTAAATAGACTTTTGTTAGGTTTCTAAACTCAATTTCAATAATACTACGCAGTTCTCTGATTCAGTCTGATTCACAAAAGCCACATAATTTGTATATTACACAAATGTTTTCATGAATCGACAGTTCTAGGAGCAAAAGGTGCAAAAAGTACAGAATCAGACGAGAATAGGAATTATTGATCGAATCTTATTATTGAGCTGCGGATTTCCGCTTCCCTCTTATCTTTTTCCACAAATCACTGTCGCTCGTACCTTTCAACAGTTTTTAATTATTTATTACTGATGGCTATAACGAAAAAGATGTCCGGATTCAATGTTGTTACACTTCGGTCTGTCATAAAACAGGATCAACAATCATATTTATTATTAAGAAAGGAATATTTTAATCTTAAACGGAAATTTCGTAAATCTAGTATAAAATAAAGGTTGGTGCGTGCGTCATAAAGAATAAATCTTTTCTCGATGTGCAAGAATATAATCTTACTCTTATCTCAATGCAGTAAGCCGCTCCTATTTAATTCGAGAGAGGAAAAAAGGAATTATCGATATTTTATTATTGTTTCATTTCTTTATGAGGCCGTGACAAGTTGAAATGCGTCAAGAATATTTTTTGCCTTGTTATGAGAAATCCGTTCCGAGAGGGCATTCTCCTCGTAACAGAAATCAAACTACGTTTCAGGGAAAAAGGGAACATTGTTCTACTTTATTCCGCCATCTGTTCCTTTTTAACTGCCTCTTCTACCGTTCCCGCGATTTTCCCTTCCACTTTCTTACCCCCCTTTTCACGGAAACTCACTTCACTAACGCCGAAACTTGCAACTTTTTTACGACGCTCAAATCGCTCATTTACTTCGCGGGAAGTTTAATGAGACTTACCGGCCGAAATGGCACTTGAGCGTTTTACGAGCCGCTGGAAGGACAGTTCCTCTTGAAAAGAAAAAAGCTCGCGGCTCGCGCCGATCGTGTAGCGGTCATATTTACGATGTGCTTGCGCGGCGGCGCAAAGTTGCCGCGCGAAGTTGCAATTCAAGCCGCGGCGAACGCGTTTATCGACGAGGAGGGCTTTTCGAACTTGGCGTGCACGCAGCTAACTTTCGCATTAAAGGATGAGGGTTAAACGGCAAGCCACGCGCGAGGCATTCAAGTCACTTGCGAGTGTCGCCTCGTTCCGAGAAAAGTAATTTCCGCGTCGCTTTACACGTGACGGACGAGAAATCTGTCACATTCGAGGAACGTTTCGACGATAATCTACAATGCGCGGCCCTCATCTTCATCGACACGTGTTTCAACATTACAGCGAAATCTTTAAAATCGCTAAAATAATCGATGTCTAAGAAAAGTACTTTTTGCGTAAAAGTTAAACGGAGTATCGCAGTGCGTTCTTTCTCTTGTATTTTCTCACGTACAATTTTTTATCTTGAAACTTTTTTAGTATTCCGACGATGACTTGACGCTGCAGGATTAAACTGTCGCGTCCGCTAATCCAAGATACATATATAAAAGTTTATAAATAGGGAAAAAGTAAAATTTCGTCACCTGAATATTCCCCGTTCATCGAGTTCATCGAGCGGCCGTTGTGAAAGCCGTGAAATAAAGCGCGCGGGGTCTGAGCGCTCGCTGATATTTTCTCTAAAATTTGCCCGTTACGTTAAGAAGCTTAAGACCCGAGCAAATCTAATTTTATCTGTTTCGAGAGATCGAGAGGTTGCGTGAAACGAGTCAATAACCTCTCTATGTAAGCTTCAACGTGGAGATTCCGCGTCTCTGTACACAAACTCTTTACTTTCGCGAAATAAAAGGAGGGAGCTATAACGTGAGATGTATCTGTCTGATTGTCAAGTTTTCGAAGCATTCATCCCCGGAAAAACGAAAAATTGTGACGATTTATAGCGCGCAGGTCAAATAGTTGTAGCTCGTTCTTTAAATTCGTTACGCGATATGTTTCGCGGGAGGTAAATAAAGTAAGAAAACAAAAAAAGCGGACACGTAACGTGCGATAAAAACAAAAAACCAAATTAAGAGGAACGTCAATTAAATATTATATAATTATTTTGTTCCATGCGCTAGAAATAAATTGCATGAATAAAATAACAGACTCTGTCCAACGAAACCAATGCAAAATCTTCCACATGGATTAATATAACAAATTTTAAGAAAATTATTTGCGCAAACTAAAGAAAATAAACGACTGCTATAAGAAAAATATTTTTGCGCAAATGTTGAATCAATTTCGC
Source organism: Vollenhovia emeryi (assembly GCF_000949405.1). NCBI lineage: Eukaryota > Metazoa > Arthropoda > Insecta > Hymenoptera > Formicidae > Vollenhovia > Vollenhovia emeryi. The sequence goes on from NW_011967126.1 coordinate 318,220, forward strand.
AAATGACGAAGCACAATTAAGGTAACAAAATCCTTTGTATGCAAAAGTTCTATATAATTATTGTTTAACCCTTTGAAGCACGGTGTGTCATA
>NW_011967126.1:320712-327714 GCF_000949405.1 Vollenhovia emeryi
CTTATTATTTAGAGTGTATACGTCGCATCTCTCGGAATTAAGAAACCAGCACTTCTCTCCCTCCGATGTCTTTTACTGCTTCATATCTAGCAGGATTTTGATTCGCTATTTCTGAATCTGACGTCGAAATTCTAAAATTATCGACGATTGACTAAATGCAACAGCTCGAAGTTAAGGTTTTAATTGAAAAATCTTGTTTTCTACAAACAAAATGTCCTGTAATCAAAAAATCATTCCTATAAACGACATCCCTGGGGGTTTTTGAGAACACTGATTTCGAATCCGGGGTTAAAATTTTTTAATGCTAAAATCCAAGACGGTGGATCTAATATAAAGAGTCGACATTGCAAAAAATGCAAGTGATTTGTCCGGAACTCGGTACTCGCAAGTTTTCAGGTTGCTGATTACAAATATGAGATTAGAATTACAACGTGGCGTCTGAAGATCTGCATTTAAATTTTGTAATTCCGACACCAGACTTGTAATCAGCGAACCAAAAAACCTTTAACCATTAAATTTCAGAAAAATCGACTGGAAGGGAAACTGTATGCCTCAAAGGGTTGATATACTAAAAGAGAATGCTTTTTCTATTATCCCTACCCGTTCCGCCTCATTTGGGTCTCAAAAACTCAGACTGTCCACTTAAACGGGGAGTCGCGGACTTATAATGCGACTTACAAGTTTCGCGACGCAATTAATAGTAAATCGGAGCTTTACGGTGGGATTACTCGCCCGAGCGAGGGAAGTTCGCGATCGCAGGGGAGATCGGGAGCTCCTGTCTTTGACAGTCATTGCGATTTCCGTCGGTCTCGCGACGGTGCATTAAGAACCAGACTCGACGGGGATTTCCAGCGGGAAGTGCCATCGCGGAGCGACAGGATAATTTGTCGTTGCGTCCCGGGCGCGAATGACGCTCGGCGCGAGTAAAACTCCTGCGGGATAGGCGCGCGGGCGAAAAGGGGACTCACAAATGGGATTCCGCGGGCTGAAACGTAACGGGAATTCGTTCGACGTTACCGCCGCCTTATTTTGATAAACAGCGGGACGCGTCGGGAAAGAAGAGCGCGTAATCCGGGTTAATTAGACCGCCATTACTGTAAATAAGGGCGCGTTAAATCTCGCGCGTCGCTCCCGTCTTTCCCCGCAATAAGTCGATCGAATCGGCAGAGGGATATTCCTCCGTGGACACTATAGTCCCGCTAAATCCCGATAAATCCGACCGTTCTCTCTATCGGTAGACCCCTCCCCCTCCCCGATGGAAATCGATGAGAGCGACGAGATATACGAGCTCATTTACATAGCCGTCCGATGTAACTCGCCTTTTTACCGAGGCGGATTACGCGCTCAATTAATGTTCAATGGGGTCTGAACTTATGGCGGGAAAAGCAATGTTGATTTATTTTACACATTTGTGTGTGAACCTGTGCTCTTAATTACTGAATTTTCGTCTCGCTTCACGCGCGAGTATTGTAACGTTGCTCGTGTGATATAACAGGGTTATATTTGTCAAAAGTGTGAAAACCCCTAAATAATTTTTGTAAAAATGAAAATATCGAAAAACGGTGAAACACGTATTTTGACTTTTAAAAAAAACTGTCTACTGACATGGATAACGATCATCCCCCCTCCCCAGGTACGCGGGGGTGAAAGGGGGGTTGAAAATTTTAAACGGGACCCCCTATTTTTTATTGCACATCCTTATAGCTTATCTCGAGAGCTTTCTAAAACGCTATAATAAAGTATTTTTTTATTAAGAACTTTTTGAGTTATTAAGGTTTGAAAGTTCCAATATTTTGACATAAATTACAAAATATCTTGTAAAATATTCATTTTTTCATCATCTTACTTTAATACTTTTTTGCACAGAACAATGAGACAAATCAACCGGTGTAAAGAAAACACACAATTGTTAAAAAAAATTTTTGTTTATTACGCGACGAGCGATTATCCAATAGGCATACAGGTTATGGGAAAGCGTACAGTTTTCCTATAAAGACTGCACGCCCGTTGGATAATCGCTTGTCGCTCATCGCGTCCAGTCTGAATCCAGCCATCCCCCTATTCCCCCTCACTCTATCCCACCGCTGGCACGATGAGCTGTCGTTCTCGGCTGATCATCGGTGACCGCATTAGCGGTCAAATTCGATCAGTGTTTCTTAACGAAGCGAACGCATTGAACCTCCTGAGGAAGCGACGTGCAACGGACATCTCTCGCATTCACCGGGTGTGCCCTCTGGGCCCCGGCACCGACATCCGAGTGTGCTCTCTGGGCCTCGGCTTCGTGGATTCAACCAACCAAACCTCCTCGACAGGGACTCGCCAGCGAGACACCGCCAGCAGTCCGTCACGAACACCTACAGTAGCCCGAAGACTCCGCTGAAAGAAACTGTCGAAGAAGCTTCGTCGAAAGCTCGTAGCGCTGCTCCGACTCTCGCCGACAAAGACAGCTGGAGGTAACAGGAAAGGCTCCTCTCTTGCGGAGGATACCTAAACCAGTACTTTACAGGACTGCGCAAACCGCCCTGGTTAGAGAGCCCGAGATAACAGAACGGCGTAACAAATCTGGTCCTACGGCTGAAAGGCCTAGCCATTGATTCTTACCACTAGAGGGAAAGAGAGTAATAAAACATGTAGCGGCTCACGATCACGCGATGTACGCTCATTCGGCAGCTCCGAGACCGCTGCCATGACACTACAAAATTCTTCGAAATACCATGTTGTCCTGAAAATCTTTTAATCGTGGAACAACATGGAGTTTTGAATAACTGTATGAGAATGTTTTTTTAACGTTACCATACATTCTATTATACTAATGCAATGGTAAAATTTCAAACAACTGTGTGTCCAATTCGATTACATGAGTTTCAGGACAAATTGTAAGAAAAAATTTTCTCCGTTTAGCTATTTAAGAAAAATTATTCAATAACAATCAAAGTCAACACAAAAAATTTGCCAATTGTTACATATAATAGAAATATAATTCAAGTCAATGTAATTAAACCAAACGTTTCGATCTACCTTGATATCACCCTCGGAGGCGTGTTTGAAAAATTCCGGAAAGACAATTTCATTGTTCCCGGAATTTTCCAGGCACCACTGGGAACAATTGCAAGGTAGATCGAAATGTCTGATTCGATTAAGTTGATTCGAATTGTGTAGTGAATTGTTAATGTATTGATCTTGGTCGCAGTTACATTGTTACACTCCACAGTCCATTACTTCAACATATTATACATATAAGATTGAATCTCGCGATGTTGCTCCGGTTACTTTAATTTCAATATCTCAACCTTATTCAAAATATATTCGAAGCTTTGACTCTTTATACGTAAATAAATTGAAATCCAACGCTTCTTTCCCGTAGATGTACATGGCCTTTCAAAATATCTCTATATTTATAGCCGTATATATTATCCCGGGTTCCGTCCTTGAGCCAAAATGGTATTTTATTTCTGCTTCGAGATAAAACGCGCAGAACTGGAAGCAGGCCAGAGCAAACCACGCAGATTTTCTGTCGCCTTAGGCCAAAGGAAAACTAAATACGGTAGCGCGCACATGGGTCTTTCTTCAAGATAATAAAAATTTTACAACGTTGCAGCATACGTCTCTCTCTCTCTCTCTCTCTCTCTCTCTCTCTCTCTCTCTCTCTGTCTGTCTCTCTTCAATATTTTCTAAAATATCAAAATAAGCTCTTGAAAGCCTTCCAGTAGAATTTTATTACCACATACAGTTGACGATTGTAAATTCGCAAAATCTTGACGTATTATATTTACATCTTATTCACTACTGACAACAGTATGAAAAAAATTCCTTTCTTCACGTGACTTATACTTGTTAAGTATATTTTTAATTTCTCTGAAAATATTTAGCGGAGCCGTAATTTAATCGTCGAGTTACAAAGCTAATTATCACGTGCCATAAGTTTGACTTCGCTATAAAACCATGGCATTAATGCGCCTTCATTCACCCGTGCTTCGCTCCCCGATCCAATTCCAACGTCGTCGAATCTCGTTGATAGAAGCAATAACGAGTAACAAAGGTGTTAATGAACGATAAAGAGGTATAATAAAATATCGACATGAAAGTCGACGAGAGTGATTTATGAACAGATGTTTGCGACGCCCAACGTCGTATTTCCCAGTGACCCTCGACGACATTCAATTACTGATCGGGCTGCTCAGACCGTGTCGGGGAGCCACGGGCGAAATAAGGCTTATATACTTTGGGGCCCGAGTCGCGGGCAAGTAATTTAGTGTACCTGACAGACGCTATAATCCCGTAACGAAATACACGGGGAAACGGGAGAATCCCCGAAGCGGGTCGCCGAAACAGCACGATCGACATGCGCTACGTACCGCCGGATCACATACACGTGTACGCCGCGAATACGTACGTGATGCTTGCGTGCTGACAGGAAACTGATTGTGGCCCAGAAAGCACCGAATCGGACCGAGTCACCAAACGACGCCGGGCGACGGAAGTAATTTTCCACATACGCGGTGCGTTGTTCCGCGCGGATGATAGAAAAAAAAAACAACGGGACGAAACCCAAAGTAAAATTTAGTACAAGTGGCGAAACTCGGCGTTTCGCGTCGTCGTGCGCGCCAAGTGAAATTGACCTCCGGAATTTTTCATGTACGTTAAATTACAAAACTCGAACGCTTGGAGAAAGATGTCGGGGTAGTAGAGGAGAGTCCTCCTATTATGAGACAGCGGGCTTTCAACGTCCACATTCAATCGCGATCGCTTTTCGCGGCGACTACACGATCTAGCAATGAATTTTCCTCTAAACAGACCTCACTCCAACGGCAATAAATTCACCGTGGAACCAGCGGACGATGCCTGTTAATTTAGTAGAAACCCCGCCGCCTCATATTAAGGACGTCGGGACGTATTAGATGGTCCGATGAGAAAATTTCTCGACGTATCTCATAACAGGTCTAATAATAGAAATATTAACAACGAATTAAGCCACCAACACGCGACACTATTTTTCCTACTGGCTTAACTTGAGAGAGCTTCAGGACTCGGCGTTAAATCGCCTGATCCGAAACTCCGCATCCTTATTAGCGCTTGCAAGGAATCCAATAGGAAAAGTAGTGTCGCGTGCCGTTGGCTTTAGACGTGACATTGTCGATGCGAAATAAAAAAAATGGGTCCGAGGGGCGGCTAATTTCAAAGTAAATGCAGAGTCCGCGCGGTTAACGCGTCCGCAAACTCCGTCCGGGATAATCTCCGATTGAACGCGAGTTAAGCAAACTCCATCATCCGTGCTATCATTACCTAATGGTCTATTAATCAGCAGGGGGTCGTTACGTGATTGCCTCTTGTGTACGCTGTGGGAGTTTAGCGCGATCGAGCTGGCATAAAGGCTACTTGTAAAAGAGCAAGAGGAGAAAGCTTCGCCACGGTCGACGCTTACTCGAACAAATCGGGAACGGTATAGTGGCTTTTCGTATGCAACTCCGTCGATCGTCCCGAGCTCGGGGACATTTTTTCCCTCGAGTTACTCCTAAGGTACGTCGTGTCCGCTCGGAAATCTCTGTGCATTCAGATCCAGAATTCTTTCAATTGCGCGTACTTCCTCGCCAAGATAAGGAAACTTGTTCTTTCCAGCCCGGAAGATGAATGAGAAGTGCTGAACACGGTTGAGAGACAATTATTACGAAAAAAGTCAATATAAATAATATACAAATATTAATACGTTATCAGGGAATACGTCGACACTCGAAGTTGACATTTCAATTGAAGCGGAGGAATGAGTGGGCGACTAACTTACGCGAAACTTTCAAGTTTGTTCGTCAAGCAATACAAAAATTGTCCTTTTCGGTTTAACTTGGCCATCTTCGGCAAACACACAGTTAAAACAAACGAGAGAACCATCCACATACAGTTTACTAGTAATTACACTTAAAGGAATCCTAAAGCCGTCTGTTTTATCGACATTCTTTATTAAAAGTAATCTTTTAATTGACTTTATAGAAATGCAAAACTCTTTTACGGAATTAAAGTACGCGGCAAAATCTAGACTATGCTGGACGACTTTAAATTAAAAACGAAAAAAATTGAAGATTTTATTAATTTTGTATACACTTGACAACAATATTTGCTTGATACAAGAACTCGACAATAAATATATACAAAATGAGACCAGCATACTCTAGGGACAACATATAAGAACAATATCGTCCAATTAGAACTAAGATTAATAACCTAGAAAAAAAATTACTTCTAATAAACGCAAGTTCAGAAATCTAAGTCTGGAAGAAGAAAACAGAGCAGTATGGCGTGTAGAAGTAGTTGCAGGCTTTTTCGAGAGAGGTCGCTGCCAAACATCTGTCGGATTGTCAGTAAAGCCATGGTGTTGACGATGCTAGAATTCAATCTAAAATCTCGATCTGAGCAATGTGTAGCTAATAAAATTGCTGCTTTTTCATAAAATGTGCAAATTGATTGGCTATTAATTTCTCGGATCGAATTCTAGCATCGTGAACGTGAAGTCGATAATTGACGTTTTTAATTCCGTCTCCTATCTTATCGACACTGACCGAGTTTGCCAGCGGCTTTAGGATCTCCTTAAGGTGATGCTGGAGTCTCTCTGTTATACCGACATTTTTTATACAGGGTGTCGGATTCGATTTGGACCACTCCAAAGATTATAGTAGATTGGGTCAAACTGAGAAGAAAAGTTATATACCATTTTACAAAATCCGTAATTATTATCGCGTAATTAAGAAAAACGTCTGAGCCAATAAGTGCACGGAGGAGCGGAAGACCGGACTCGGCAGACATGCAAAATGGTGTATCTGTTGACATCTCTCAAGATCCGATAGCGAGAGGTGGAGTCACGCATCGATCGAAGAGAGATGGGGGCGAGCGGGGAGCGGTGAGTGGGCGAACGGCGCGCAGCGAGCGAACGCGCGACATATGACACCGCGCCGAAAAAGTTTTTCTGGTGGTAGGAGAATAATACACCATTTTGCATGTCTGCCGAGTCCGGCC
>NW_011967126.1:331226-339113 GCF_000949405.1 Vollenhovia emeryi
ATGTGACGGCTCTACATGCCAAAAATTAATGGAATATTTAGTTTTTTTTTTCGTTTTTTATATAAAGTCGAGTAGGCTGACTTTCATTTTTGTGCGAACTTTAATCGTGTACAAGAATTTGCAATTCTGTAAAACCAATTAAAAGATATCCTTATATAAAAAATGTCGGTAAAACAGAACGACTCCAGCATCCCCTTAATATACATTTTACTAATGACTTGTATGGTACAATTTTGAAAACTCAATGTTCTTCAAAATATCATGTTGTCCCACGATCACATAATTATTTGGGGGGGGGGGGGTAAATCCCACAATTACATAATTTTCAAGATAAATTTTAAGAGAAAACTCCCTCCGCGTGGACAGCAACAATGCGACACGTTATCGTTAGCGCGCTGTAAAATATGCGACGCAAATAATTAATTAACAAAGTTCACCGCACCGGGTAGTTTTAATTCCCCGGTAAATAAAGCTGATACGCGGGCTGGCGGAATATTATAGCCGACATAACTGGTCGAATTACTTGTCGGCGCATTTCCGGCTGGAAGTCGCCGGGCGCGAGGACCCCGTCGTGGAGAGGAGAGTGCCATGGCCGGGGCCGAGGAAATGAGGTTGCGCCGAAGGAAAACAACCAGGTCGTCATTTGTATCCGCCGTTATCGTACCTACTTCCGGCGAATGCGCCGTCATTAAACGAGTACAGGTAAGTGCGGCAGTGTCGGATAATGGATTTTCCGAGCCTGGAGTTCAACTATTTTTCGACACCCGCGAGCACTTTTAAAATAAAGCGGAAACATAATGAATCTAACGCTTTACGAACGGTCGTTCCTCGATATCGCTTTTTTGACGCGCAAGCTCCTCCCCGGTAAAACGGAAGCATCTCAGGATATTAGATATTTACTCCGTTTTTCGTTTTTTTTAATTACAAACACAGAGGCTAATTTTTAATATCCCGATTAATACGAAACGAGATACTGAATTTTGAATTAAAATGCAAGACGAGTCACGGGCAGGAATAAAATAAAGAGCAAGTGCCAAACGAATAGCGATTGTAACTTAACGAAACGAGTAGCGCAGGACAAGAGTCTATCGAGCTCAAGGTTTCTTCCCCGGATCCGTTCTAAGATTTAGGAGAGATCGTCCCGAAATTTTCAGCGCGTGGCAAACGGGATCCGTCGGACGCGGGCTTCGTCCGTTCCTGAAATGCTTGTAACCCAGTTGGTGTCGGACGACGACGCTAAATAGGTGAGATCCAATTTGGATCCATCCCAAAATTCAATGGAGTCGCGGCGTACATGCGCTCATTGTTATACGAAACCAGCGCGCCGGTATCCAATTTCTGAGAGCCAACGTGAAAGAGTATCGTGCGCTTTCGCGATATTATCCGGGGGGGCGGCGGGTGCCCTCCCCCTCCCCTTTACGGGGTGGGTCGTGGAGCGACCCGATAAATCTGCTATCGTATTCTCGAGCTACTCGGACGAATTAAAAGCCATTGCGCAGGACGGGGAACAAGATAGCGAGCGGGATAACGTATTATCTAATTGCACCGCTCCTTAGCTCGCTAAAGACGCTGCCAACGTAATTGATGATCAATAAAGATAACGTATCTACCGTGATATTAACCCGTTGCAGTAGCGTGCCGTTGCTGTGTAAGGGTTATCGCTATGGAGTAATGCTCCATTCTGGCGGGGCAATACGCGAGATAAATGAATTCAAACGCCGGAAACGACGTGGACTCGAGTCCGAAGGGTACTTTGCGGGAGAACCGAGAGGACAATTTTGAGAGAGAGAGAGAGAGAGATTGATTGATTGATTGAACTTTATTAGCTTTCTCAGCTATTTCAATACACTAGTAATAATAAATATCTTACACTATCTTAAAACTAACTTACACTTCCTTACACACTAACTTCAGCTTTCGTTTAAAACACTCCACTCTCTAACTACGTTTTACTTCCATCGGCAAATTATTATATATCCCTATTCCTTCGTAAAACATACTCTTTTGTGCATTCCTTGTTCGCCGGCATTCAATCACAATATTCTCAGCTTGTCGCGTCTGCCTTCCATTAACATCGTCTACTATTTTTATCTTATTCTTTAGGTACTCGGGTAATAGGCCTTTTACTATTTTAAAAATAAACAAATAGTGTAGCCTCTGTCTCACAGACATAAATTGCAGTGCAGAGAGAGAGAGAGAGAGAGAGAGAGAGAGAGAGAGAGAGAGAGAATTCGAATAAAACAAACTGTTAGAAAAAATCAGACCAATCAAAACCCAGCGAGAAATGCGTCGATGTCGAATAGACATCGTTTCGGCATCGATCGACGAATCATTTCTCACTGGGAATACACGCGAAAGATCAAGAACGCTGTGGACTGAAGTACGAAGAGTACTTCGTGTGGAGGGTCGAGAGGAGAGATTTCAGCGAGAGTAGAGAGTTCGATAATTGAAACGAACTAGCTATTAGAAAATTGTCGCTAATAATTACCTTATCTCGACAAGTTCTGTTAATCGGAAAAGATCGAGAGAAAAGAGATATGCTGAGTGCGTTTTTGTTATCGTCGATGTTTGAGAAACAAATGGTAAACGTGTATGCGAAGTTTCGTGCGCTTTCATACGGTAAAGTTCTGGATTTTAGACTGTGTTTCGGATATCCAGGCACGTCTCTTCGATCTATATCGTCGAAAACTTCCGCGATTCTCACGAAGCTTAAAGAAGCGACGTACCTGCAATTTAGCGTGCATCAAATTATTCGAGATTTTTAGACTTATATCGGATTCGACTCTCAATCTCGATTTGAAATGGATCCGGCTCTCTAAAGGAGAATCCGAATGCAATTTTCTCTCTCGCGATATTATCCGTGACGAAAGTAGCAGACTCGAAAAGTCAACCGGTAAAACTAAATCGCCCGCTTTATTTTTACGGCACTGAAATTAGGAAATATTCATGAGAAATGATCCTCTGCCGGGCTCGCTAATTCCGTCGTCATAAAATAAGTTTGTACGAGACTTTGGAAATTTCTTGTCACTCTCATATCTCTGGAATTTCACTTTTGCATTCATTTTCTCCTTCCTTTTCAATTCCTCCGCTCTCCTTTCGCCCTCCTCCGCTGAAACGCTTTTCTCCTATCAATGACGTACATTCATTTACTTTTTTCCCGATCAAATTTTATCGGGAGCGAGCTTTGCACCTGAAGGTTTCCCTCGCGGAGCTGGAAAACGTCGATATACGATTTTCGTTTATCAGAGTAAACACAATTTCCAAACACCTACATTTTTCTCATCGACGTTTCTTCTCGGTGAAAATAACAAACGACAATTCGCGCAGTTTTATCTTACAACTCGCCGCGAATTAATCGCTATACTGAATATGCGTGCGAACGCGAACCTTTTTAAAAATCAGTATGTGCCGAGAAAACGGCAAGGAAAAATTGTCACGATGCAATAAGGAGAAATTGTCACGATATTGCACACCTTGTCTTATTACAGAAAAAAAAGTATCAGATCAACTCTTATATACTCAAATTAACGCGTTCGTTATTTTATATATGCGCAACAATCTGTAATCTTAGAGGCATTTAATAATCTTACATTCCAACAATATTACAGTCTTATTTAAATACTAAAATTATCGTTTCAAGAATACACATAATTATTTTGACAATAAAATTATTCTATTTGAAAATACGTTATTTGCTGTCCAATATTGTTTCCTTTCCATTCGAGAAAATTATTCTCAAACAATAAGCATATATTGTTCTAGATTGAATTGTACAAAATTGCTTCGTTCAAGTAAGTTTTTTGCTTTAGCGCAATATAATCTCACTTCAAGATTTTCACGTTGAAGCTAAACATATTTTCAAACGGAGAATATTCCTTTTTCTATGTATTTTCTCTCACTTTTACGCCTCTTCTACTTTACAAGATCCTATTACGAGAATGTAATTTACCAAATAAAGTTTCTTTTAATATAGTTTGGTCCGTTAGTCGTGCAAAGTTATCTTCGCGCGGCAAGCATTCTCCTCATTAGTCTTTGACTGAATATCTCACGTATTCCTAGAGGCACGCAGGTACACGACAAACTTCTAATCTCTTCGGTAGTTTGTTCGTGCCGCGCTGTGACAGAATGAAAGTTTACAGGCTGCGTGTGACATGATGCAACATCAAATGTTATGAGTTTACGTTACTCGCGCTACGTGCAATGCGTACCTGTCATTGGCAGTTAAAATGTATAATGTTCAAACTATATTTAAGAAAATGTTTCGCCTGGAAATTGTTCGTTTCTCCCGGGGAATAATTCCTACATTTCTCCTTCGTTGTATCTCGGAGGGAATTGAGAACAGTCCAAAATCACAGCGAAATAAATTTCTATACTGTATAGATTTTATTTCAGGCAAATTGCCTACGTACGAGAATCAAGCAAGTCTAGAAGCGACATTTGGCAGACGAGATATCTATCGAGGCATATTCTTTCCTCGTGACATAACATGTCTTTTTTCATTCTTTAAAAAGGGAAGGAAATATTGTACATACTTTTTAAATAATTTATAAAAGTATTATGGAAAAAATAATTCTACTCATATCTGTGTGACCTGTTTTCCCATAATAAAGACCGGTATTACCTTAAGCAAAAAATTCTGCTGTTGTAAAAAAATGTTATACGTATATAAATAGCTGTTGCACAATATAGCCGTTGCTAAAATACGGATCGCTTTATAATACACGCTATTCATTTCACAAAGAGAGAGAGAGAGACAGAGAGAGAAACGTATTTTTTCCTGAATTATTTAAATTGTTGAAATTTAGAAAAAAAATTCGGTAATCCTCAGATTGGTCGTAGGCCACGTACTTCTAATTATAAACTCTATTCGCGATTCTATTTACGGTCCCTGTGCAAATCTCACGTAATCTACCATCAAAAGTTATGTGGCGAGCCGCGTACGAATGTCGAGCGGTGTGACAATCTGTTTTCCGAGATCTCGTAATCCTAATCGCAATTGTCGCAGCACTATATATCGCGTGTCCACTTGCTCGTCGGTAAATAGGTGCGCTTCGGTTTGCCGTGGCGCACACAATACAAATCCTTATTAGAGTGGCACTCGGCTAATTGTGTATCCAGTGTCTACTATGTAGGTGGGTGTGTGTGGTGTGAATCAGAAACAGAGGGAGCGGTATCGAGGTTTCGTTGCGAGCCCAATGAATGGTCCCCGTTTATCCGCAATGAGAATTCATAGCAATTGGATCACGTGTAATCTCATTTCGCTCGTCTTTCCCGCGCCAAAAGAAAGCGCGCATTCCGAATCTCTCCGTCCCCGCTATTTCTCGCCTTGTCAATTACACGCCTCCGTACGATTTGTCGCCAAGCGTGTACCTCGCTCGCCACCGAGGGGCATTAAAAATTAATAGAACAAGACAAATGAACGAATTTAAAACTGCAGCTCCGAGACTTAAATTGCAGCAACAGAACGTGATTTGTGATTGTACAAAACTACACGGAGAGAATTTTCTCTTAAAATTTATCTTAAAAGTCACGTAATCGTGGGACAACGTGGCATTTCGAGCGATTTTATCAAATTTTACCGTACATTTCACTGGTAATTTTACATATATGTATATTTTACTAGAGTAAAATGTACAGTAAGCCTTGGAAAAACTCATAAAATTCTTCAAAATTCCACGTTGCCCCACGATTACAGAATGAATTTTAAGAGAAAATTCTCTCCGTGTATGTACAACAATCCAGATGTTAGCCTCTCTTGAAGTTTATCCTGAAAATCATGTAATCGTGGGACGACGTGGCATTTTGAAAAAACTCTCATAAAATTCTTCAAAATGCCACGTCCCACAATTATTTATCCTAAAATCATGTAATCGTGGGACAACGTGGCATTTTGAAAAACTCATAAAATTCTACACGATTACATGATATTCAGGATAAATTTCAAGAAACAATTCTCTGCGTGTAAACATGTCTGAAACGAATAAATCTTCGATTCTTGCGAAATAAATGAAACGTACATTAAAATGAATATATTTTTATCGACATTTTTATTTCTTGCAATAAAATATTTTCTATTTCTCGTTTCTTAATTACTGTTTGTGGTGATTTCTCGCGATAAAATCAAGCGCCAAAATGTTTTTGGACACTTTACAATGACGTAAGTTTCCCCGTCGATTTTTACCTTACGTGCCTTACACGGAGGCAGCAAAGAGGTGCAAGCTGATTATATCGAAAGCATAAAGGGGCTGGATATGAACGATTTTACCACCGTCATATTAAAGATGATTTGCGGCCAGGAGGTACGACCTTCCGACCCGTCCTATAATAAGCGACGGGATGAAAGTATGGGGACAATTTTCCTCCGGGAAGATATACGCGACCGGGCATTAAACCTCTTCTTTTCGCTTTAACGCGCGCCGCAAACCGCGCGGGGAGATACGGCAGATTAAAAGGACGCCCTGTCGAATACGCCGCGACGCGTCGGGCTGAAACTCTGACAAGACGGAGAAAATACACGAAGAGACGAACGAGCGTGATACGACGACGTGGCGCTCTGCACAATTAAACGCGCGCGATGCGCTGTAAAGTTTATACGGCCGCTAACGCCGCTGAGGCGTGAAACAAAGAACCTGATGCAAGAACCGTGTAAGCCGAAATTTTACCCGGCTAACTTGAATAAATCTGAGAAGAGCCGGAAACTCTCCTAAGCCTCCGCGCGCGGATTAACGGGCGCGTTTGGAGCTCGCTTTGAACTTTCTAGTTTACGCTTCGACGTGCTTATCGAACGGCGAGTGGAACGATCAGCCGCCGTTTAATCCACGGCGAGAAAGTCCAATTTCTCGTCCCTTGTTAAAAAAAGAAGTATACGGTGCTCATAATAAGCGACGGAGTACGGCGGCAATCTTCCCCTGCGGTTTCATGTGCGCCGGCATCGCACAGGGGAATATTGGATTAAAAGCTCCATATATTGAAAATCTTACCGCGTGACACGAAATGCCGAAGAGTATATTCATAAGTTCCGCGAAAGAAGCACCGCGCGTACGAGCGGCGCGCGCACGGAGATCGAAATTCGCGATATTAGACGTTAGCGTATGAAAGATAACAGCGTATGAAAGTCTGACGTCGCGATTCATGTGTCTGCTATATCTGCGTATGCAATCGCGAGTGGATCGAAGATGCATATCGGAAATGCGAAGCGATTGCACCTCCGCGAATTCAAATAAGCGCACACGGGAATTTCTCGTGTGCTTGTATTCCAAATTTCTCGATCGTCGCTTGCGCTTTCTATCATTGTTATGTAACGACTGTTGTTATCCTAGCAAGAGAGTTATAAAGATATGAAATAGAGTTCTTTAACCTTACAAGAAGTTATTCAAAAATATTATATTGTGCAAAAATTGCATAAAAAGAATATAGTAGACTAGTAGAGGAAAGTCTCCTACGAGGGATAAACTGCTGAGAGCATTGTGGTGTACAGATTTGCGGCATCACTGGGCATTACTAGGCATTACTAGGCATTTTTTGGACATTAATTAGGGTATTAGGCCTTGCTGAGGCATTATAAAGATAAAATAAGATAAAATAAGATAGAATAAGATAAAACAAAAAAAGATAAAATAAGATAATTACTAGGCATTACTAGGCATTTTTTGGACATTAATTAGGGTATTAGGCCTTGCTGGGGCATTATAAAGATAAAATAAGATAAAATAAGATAGAACAAGATAAAACAAAAAATAATATAAAATAAGATAATTACTAGGCATTACTAGTTATTTTTGGGCATTAGTTAGGGCATTAGGCCTTGCTGAGGCATTATAAAGATAAAATAAGATACAATAAGATAAAACGAGATAAAATAAGATAATTACTAGGCATCACTAGGCA
>NW_011967126.1:339372-345223 GCF_000949405.1 Vollenhovia emeryi
ACATTATAAAGATAAAATAAGATAAAACAAGATAAATAAGAAACATAAGATAATTACTAGGCATTACTAGGCATTTTTGGGCATTAGTTAGGGCATTAGGCCTTGTTCGGGCATTATAAAGGTAAAATAAGATACAATAAGATAAATAAGATAATTTCTAGGCATTACTAGGCATTTTTGGGCATTAGTTAGGGCATTAGGCCTTGCTGGGGCATTATAAAGATAAAATAAAACAATAAGATAAAGTAATGCCTATTGGGAATTAGTGGGCATTGGTGTACAAGATTTTGGTCAGTGGTTTCCCCCTCGGTCCCCTATTACGAGATAGCGGAATTTCTGTTAAACTAATAGGCATCATCTGTTCATTCCGTCATGAATTTGTTGCCATTAGAATAAAATCTGTTCAGTGGAAAATTGAATGTTAGATCGTGTAATCGTAACGAAAACAGATTCGTGATTGAACTTGAAAACCTACTGTCACATATTAGAAGCCTATCTCGTAATTGAAGACATTTCTCTACGTGTCAAATTCGATACAAAGTCATTTGTTACGAATACAAATCAATCGTGATACTTTTCCATGTTAATTTAATAATCAAACGCGCGCGAAGTTACTTTACGGTTGAATATCTTTTCGACCCCCGCACGTTTTCGAGAAATATGAATATACATTCGCATAAAACTACGCGCCGGAGTTATATCTCTTGGGACGGAGAACTTGGACTACGCCACGCAGAATGTTAAACGTTAAAATCTGCTGTGCAAACTTTTTAAAAGCCACTAAACGAGAAGTTCAACGCGCCGCGTACTTTATCAGGTATGGTCTGCACGTCAGAGAAGTTAATATGTATTTTTCAAATTCGTGAAAAATAATATTTCACTGTAAGGTGTATAATCGACCCGTATTTTACAGCAACTTACTTGAAACCTCCTTCACTTAAAACCTGAAGTGTCTCTCTCGCATGCATAACTGCACACGATATTTTAATAAGGTAATTCGGAAATTAATCTGAATCAAGGATCTTAAACTTAAAGAAAACATTGTGATTGAGTTTTACTTCACTTTGTTTCAATTAATACACCCAGGAATAAGATTTAGTTAGGTTAAACAAATGAGATACGTTGAGACTATGTTTCTTTGAATCTATTACATTTTTATTTCTTCTACTAAAACATTTGCTAGATTTGAAGAAATAGATGCGAATTCTCTTAGAACTTCCGGTTTTAATCAAATAAAATTTTGGTTAAGGTAAATAATTTCTTAGAAATTAAGTGAAAGTCTAGTAAGGTTAAAATTCAAAGAAATTTTTTTCTGGGTGTAGGATAAGTTAAACAACTGTGAACGAACGACGTAACAAATTCAAATAGAACCGATATTTTACCAAATAACTATCACTAATATAATTTGCGTGTTTTTTACACGCGCTTGGTAATAAAAAACCCGTATGTAATATTTAACCATAAAAAATTTAAAAGAGCTACACGCAGAATTATTTAGAGGGAGAGGAAAATAAAATAACTCATCTAAAAAATAGCTGCTTCCCCTACTTCGTTCTATAGATAACTTGATAGATAATTTATCTTTATACAAGATAACTATCTTTTGATCTTCATTATCAATAAAATATACGTTGTAAAGAAAGTTAAATTAAACTAAAAAAATTTTATATTCTAAAATTTTCGAAGTAATTGTATACATTTATTTTTTTTCACTTATTTTTGATTATTTATCTGAACGACAAGTGGAAAATTTAATCAATTACAATTTAATAAACTGCCTAAATAAGTAACCAAGTCAATAAATTACCCCAATAACATTGTATCTTGTCTTTATAACATTCTTGATAGTTCTTTAAAAAAATTCTAATCTTTTTAGCGCATCCTCTTTGAAATAACGAAAATCTCCTATTTATCTGTATAAGTTTTATTACTACCGACGTATATATAAATTTACATGTAATTTACATACACATGATATAATCTACTCAATTCGTTATACAACGGACAATTTACGACTTACCGATACAAGGCACGGCAACGAAATTGCAATATTACGATCTAAAACACAAATTACGGCAATGTTTAGAAAAGCACTTAATATGTTGAACAGCGGATTGCGTGCGTGAAGTAATTACAAACGATTAATTCTGCAAGTAAAATAATAAATGATAATCTACTCACTGTCGCCGCACGGTCACCCGACGCCTCCTCGCGGGCTTCCTCCATCTCTCATTACCAGACTTCTTCGTCACCCGCGCAACACTCGCGAAAACGGGGTTAATGGCCGCCGGCGCGGGTACTAATTATCGGATCACATGGAACTTTACACGGCACTCCCGATGTTAACAGCGCGCGACGCGCAATTCCGCGAAATGCACGAAATATTTCTAAACGATCGATAACTCACGGTTGTATTTACGTTACGTAAATCGCAACGACTCGCGTGTTGCCGTCCGCTCTCGAATCGGGAACAACAGTCCGCGAATCAGGCGCCGAAGAAAGATTATTGAAAGAAAAAAAACAATTATCTGCAACGAAATGTAAGAAATGGGGATGCTGGAGTGATTCTGCACTTTCGCACCTTTTGCACTTAAAACTGTCTGTTTCGTGGAAAGATTTGTGTAATACACAAATTAAATGGCACGTGTACAGATGATCGGAAGCAGCCTGCTATTCCGGCTAAATTAAAGAACAATATGACATCACTGAAACTAAGTTTGTAAGTCTAATAAAAATTAATAGTGAGCAACACACATACCACATGTGCTGTATGTGTGTTGCTCACTATTAATTTTTATTAGACTTACAAACTTAGTTTCAATGATGCCATATTGTTCTTTCATTTGGCCGGAATAGCGAGCTGCTTTCGTTCTGTACACGTAAGCCATTTAATTTGTATATTACACAAATGTTTCCGCGAACTGACAGTTTTTAGGTTAGAAAGGTGCAAAGGTGCAGAATCACTCCAGCATCCCCTTGTTAATATATAATTGTCCCAAAAATCCCCCACGCGGCGAATAGCCGTCACTCAGATACGTTTGCGAAATATTAGTCGCTCGAGCTGATAAACAATGTCTATTATGCGCAAGAGAAGCGGCCGCGTTCCGAAAAATAGCTCTATACGGGGCGGCTCGTGTCGTTATCCACTCGAGAGTCGCGCAAATAAACGCCGGACGATTTGATGACGACAAACACGAGATATATTTTATGCTTCGTCAAACAAACTGCGCACATGTTATTCTTCTCGCATTTCAAATTAATTACCGATATACGATCGATTGCTCGCGCCTCTCCGTTGCAAGAATCGCGCGACTTAGCGGGTCGCGCGTACACGGGGAGGATTTTTTCTTAAAATTTATCCGGAAAAACCAGTAATCGTGGGACAACATGGTATGAGAGTTTTTTAAAATTTCACCGCACATTTTACTAATAATTAAACACCGAGAGGTTTTTCTCCGTAAATTTGTCCTGAAAATCGTGTGATCGTGAGACAACGTAGCATTTTGACCAACTTTGTGACACTTGTTTGAAATATTACTATACATTTTACCTTACATTTCACTAGTAATTACATTCAGTATATATTTTACTAGTAAAATATGTGGTAACATTTCAACAAACTCTCGTAAAGGTCTTCAAAATGCCACGATTGCATAATTTTCAGGATAACTATAAAAAAATCCTCTCCGTGCATCATCACTTTTGATAATGCACGGAGAAAAATTTTTTGAGGGTTTTGTGAAATGTCACCATACATTTTACTAGTAAAATATATGTATAGTAAATATAATTAGTGAAATGTAAGGTCAAATTTCAAAACAACTCCCGTAAATTTCTTCGAAATGTCGTGTTGTGCCACATAATTTTCAGGATAAATTTTAATAGAAAATTCTCTCCTTGCACTCAATGTACATTTTACTAGTAGAATGTAAGGTAAAATTTCAAAAAGCTGTCATACAGTTCTTTAAAATGTCACGTTGTCCCATAATGTTCATGGTAAATTCCAAGAGAAAATTCTCTCCCCGTAACTTTTACGTTTTTACCTAACCTAATGGGGAAATAAAAGTGAGCGAATTCACGGGGTTGAAATTATAAATATTCTAGTATTCACTCACTTTTGTAATTTACGTGTTTGTAAGTTCCAGAAATCGACCTCCACACGGAAAAAAAAGATTGGCTATGACAATCAAAAACCCTGCTAGTCTAGCAAATTTACCGCCGTAATATACGGACAGCCAGTTTGCTATGTTGCAGTAATCAAATCGCAAAGCTGCATAGGATTAGTAATTATATCTAATAAAATTTGATGTTACAGCACGGTAGATTTGTTAGTAGAGCAAAGATGATTCTTTACTACAACCAATGGAAAAAATAGCTTGGTACATATGTAACTAATTTTTTTGCTGTTACATAAAAGAAAATTAGGTGCATTAATAAATCCTATTATAGCAAAATTATTAGTTACGCCAACAATTAAAATTAGGTAAAGTAATGCTCATTAAAACATTTACTCTGCCATTATTATTGTGACGATCGCAATATGCGATACTTGCCCTGGCTTCCACGCCTCCCTTTATACCCTACGAGACTGAATTTTGATTACGAGTTTTGGCCGATACCATGCGCGGCCTAGCGGCGGTCGGCGAACTACTTAGAGGCTGGCGCTAGCTACGTCTCGCACTTAGCGAAAATGATTTGTTGCAGTAACTAAGATAATTTCAACAAAAATCGATTTGTTTTATGAACAAAGTAACGATTGCTCTTACACACGACTTCTTTGCTGCATTAGCAAATTTACTTCTTTAAAACGTTTAATTTTGTTCAGCAAACTATAGATTTGCTGAATCAACTAAATCAGTTTTTTCCGTGCAGATAACAACGGTTTTACGCCGTATCTACGAGCCGGTGAGATCAAGATATGTAAACTGATTATTTATGCGACGCCAGTGCTACAAGTGGCAAACTTTTGATTCAATAACTTGCAATAAAGTCGGCCCATGTTCGGTGACGTAATCAAGCCTAGTTCGGTCTCTTTATACAGGCTTCATGGTGGCTACATGCATGAGCAGGCGCGCTCTCTCGCTGCGATCATTCACGCGCACAGATCCCTAAACAGTGGACTTGAAGTCAAGCCTTCTTCAGTTTCAGAGCTGCATCGGTTTACAACCGACTTTCTACTTGTGCGAAAGGATAGAGCTGCGTCGGTTTACAACCGACTTACGCTCTCTAAGCGAAGGAATCTCGAGGCTCTGGACAAACGGGCGGCACTGCCGTCCCAGCGGGCTGCCACATCTAAATAATTCGGTGTACAAATACAGTTCAAAGTCAAGGCTTCTAATACTTCTCGTTCTCATACAGGCGTGGGATGCAATTCTTGGCCTATAGAGGATCGATCCGAAAGTTTTCGTTGGTGTCTTCGAATCTGGGTAACTTCTCGTCCTCGTATAGGCGTGAGATGCAATTCTTAGCTAGAGGATCGATCCGAAAGACTGCTCAGAAGCTCTCACGGGGACACCGTTCCTAGTTTCTTCTTTCTTTCATTGGATGATTTTCTCAAGGGTGCGTTTAACGCAATCTCTCTCTCACTCGGTTATAGCCATTCCGATTTAGTTCCAGATCGATGCTGTCAGACATTAAGATCTAATCGTTCTCTAAGTTGTTTTGGTTTTATTATCTTAACAAGAATTACTAACTCTGATCCAAATTTTCTTTTAATTTATAGCGATAGTAATTACGAGCCTCATTAGAGCATAGAAATTTTATTTTATATATTCAATATAGCTTCATTTTCATTTCTTATAATAGTCTCTTTATTTCTTTTCCTTCTATAATTTACTTGAATCACAGATAA
>NW_011967126.1:346801-360681 GCF_000949405.1 Vollenhovia emeryi
CACATTGCAATTTACTGCTTCAAAAATTAAATGGTTGCAGCAGAAAACTTTTATACAGTCAATAAAAATTGGCTATTGCAGTAATTCTTTTTTTTGAGTGTATGCGAGCGTTCGAAAAGGCCCCTCAGTGGGAAGAAAATTCTAGAAAAATGTTAAGATTTTTGTGCGTACGTGACACTCGACGGTCCAGACTCCAGCAAGGGAGATTCTCGTCGTTTCAGGGTATAAATAGGAGCGCTAAACGCCGTAGGCGGCGCTTACTTACTTCCACTTACTTGCTACTCACTCACGTATATACAGAACAGAGTTTTAGTTTTTTCTTTTGATCCGACAGTTCAGTTCTTTTCCTCGACATTCAGACGACAGTATTTTCGGGTTAAACACTTGGAAATCGACGACCATCTTGTAGCTTGAAGTACACGAATAAAAGATAAAACATTGTAAAAAGTCGTCCATGTATTAACACGACTTCTTCCGCGATCCTGTCCTTTTCTGGTCGCTGCCGAGGAGCATGGCGGACAGAATTCTACCTCTCCCTTTCTCAAAGAATAACCACCACAAGTCTACCCAATTTGCAAGAACATTTCGAAGTCAGATTATCGCCCCGAAGTTTACAAAATGCGCCATCTTTCCGGGCGAGAATAAAATCTATTATCTTTAGTATTTTCGTCGCCGTTAATTTTCACGCAATCGAGTCCGATCCCCGGTAAAGCACTTAAATGTGTCGACCGAGAAACGGACGTAACGAATACTCTTGTCGAGTCGTGGCGCGAGTAAAATACTCCTCGGAGAAGAAGATTCCGAGACGTAACCTTCAATCTAAATGCACGTTCCTGAACTCATTTTAAAAAATGTCGCAGCCATTCTGTCCATCGCTGTACCATTTTCAACCGACAATTCAATATCCACGGTACAAATAGTTTTGTGAATCCCTCTTCGAGTTGGGTATTCACTCGCAGCATTTTCGGATCGATGACAAAATGTCGACTCCATCCACAACGAGGTTTATGCATCTTATTACGAGCGGAAGTCTTTTGCCTTGATACGGAATGGAAAATTGGATTCGCCGATAGAAGCGGCAAGGACAGAGCGCGTCTCGTACAAGAAGAGTAATTGCCGAGGCAATTTAACTAGCGGCGATGTTGAGTTACCCTCGCAATATCCCGTGCTGCCGATACAAAGCGGAAACGTCTCTCGAAAGTGTCTCTCATTTACGACATTAATCCGCCGGCACGAACGTCACAAAATAACGACGACGGCAAAACTTGAGAGAGGATCGACCCGGGGAATACGTGGAACTCGTGAAATTATAGAAATTATCGGTCAATCACGTACACCGAGTGTCCGCGCGGAAAAACAAGTAGCCGGCGCGGCTAAAAACTGCATGTGGTAACTAAATTTCAGCTAACATCTTGGCTGTTGTACACGGAGAGAGATGTTTCTCTCCAAATTTATCCTGAAAATCACGTGGTCGTGAAATAACACGGCATTTT
Organism: Vollenhovia emeryi; assembly: GCF_000949405.1. Classification (NCBI taxonomy): domain Eukaryota; kingdom Metazoa; phylum Arthropoda; class Insecta; order Hymenoptera; family Formicidae; genus Vollenhovia; species Vollenhovia emeryi. Next base: position 348,295 of record NW_011967126.1, read on the forward strand.
GAACAATCTTATGAGAGTCTCTTGAAATCTTACCATACAATTTACTAGTAAAATGTATAGAGAAAAGTCCTCTATGTTATGAGATAGGATTCTAATGTGAGATAGGTTTTCAACGTCCAAATTTAATCGGTAATCTTTTTTTGTAACGATTACACAATCATCAATTTTCCACTAAACAGATTTCGCTCCCAGGGCAATAAATTCATGATGGAACCAACAGATGATGCCTATAATTAATTTAGCAGCATTTAAATTAGAAGCCTATCGCATAATAAAACACTTTTCTGTACTGACAAGCACTAGCGGCCTTACTCGACTCGGGTCTCCTTCTCTTGAATCACCTTTTTTAATATTGTTCTTATTCAGTTTCTTTTTCAATTTCTCTTAATTTTATTTCTCTATTCTATTTTAAATTTATTGTCCCAGCTTTCCTCCGGTATCAAGGCCTCCTTGTTCCCCTAATTTTTATCTATTTCTCCACATTTGTTGTAATTTCAATTTTTTTCGTTTTATTTTTACAGGCTAGACCTCCTTTCCTTTCGTGTCAAATCTATATATCTTTTTATAAAATATTTCGTACCCCTCTTTTTCGTCATCACCACCGGCATTAGCTGGTGCAAATTTAAAAAATCCCATCAATTCTTCGAAATACCGTGTTGTCCCACGATTACATCATTTTTCTAGGATAAGTTTTGAAAGGAAATTCTCTCTGTGTAGCTACACATTGTTCGCGACAGCTAAATACTTTGCCACTTCGCCTACGTATTAGGCGCGGCAGCAAACTATTTTTGCTGTGGTTTAGAAATTTAGGACAGTGAAACGATTTTAGCAAACAACGATTAGCTACAAAAAATTGACTTGAAATAGAAAGTAGAAATTTTTAAATCTTCGTTGAAACATTAATTTTTTTAAATATCTACGAAATAGTACCACAAGTTACAATGTTCTCAAATAAAAAAATTATTGCAAGTATTATTTCATGAAATTGTACAATTTTGTAAAAATTAGTACGAGACTTTACTACTTTTAAAATTTTGAGACACAAAATCTTAAAGAATTAAAACATCTGCTTACTTGTAGAATATTACAAAAGTTAACAAAAGTTCTCCAATTCTAGCATTTCCATGTTGATTTGTACGACGCTTTTTAAATTTACGGAGAATTTCTTAGATTCTGGCTTTTTTGTAGAATTTTGTAGAATTATTTCCGGCAGGGTAGTGGCGAAAATTTTATTTCCCGTGTGCTGATATGCCTTTGAGGGAAAAAAAAACATAAGTACTACAATTTTCAACAACTAGCAATTCCGCGTGTAATGATGATTGTAATAAAAGGCGATCGTACAAGGAAAATTAATCACCCATAAAAGTCGATCGTTTCCCATTAGAACACAGTCGTCTGAAGTCTATTAAGATCGCTTTTTTAAAAATGAAGTTCTAGGAGAAAGAGATTCTCTGTTCAAGTTTATATAATTTGTACGATAATTCATTTCTCAAGAATGCCGTGGTCCGTCGTTAGCCAAGCAATTGCAAGTAGATGACTAATTATACATCAAGCTACGAGAGTCGAGGAGGAACGGCGGGATGAACTGTAAAAAGAAACACTACTTCTTTTTCAGCGCGAGTTAACAAAAGCTTCGCTCTGGCCAAGGTAAACGCAGACACACAAAGTAGTCCCCTTCGCAAACGTAAAACAATAAGCTTTTAATTCTGTCAATAGCGCGCTCGCTTCTTTCTCGCTTCATCAGCTCGTTTATTAAACTGTTAAATGCCACTTTAATAGCTGCCCTAAAAACGAGAGAAAGAGAATAACGTCTATCCGATGCTAATCGTCTATTAATTTACATTAATAGTGAACAGCAATATCGAATACCTTGTCTCGCGAAGAAATATTTGTTCTAAAAACACCCACGTCGTCACCAACGCGATTATCATCCACGAATGAAAGTGCTCGACTGAAACTTTAATAACCGTAAGGAAAAGACGTCTCTCTCTCTCTCGTTACATTTTACGCGCGCAGTTGTACTTGAAAAAATATACTGAAAAAATTAAAGGGCCAGAATTAGCGTTCGACACAGTAATTTTAACTCTCGTAATTCCTGATGTAATTATATCACTTTATTACGATGAAGAATAACGTTTCGGTATTTTTAGCGGCTCGGCGCACGGCGTGCGAAATTGGTCGCGAGGGAAGTCGCCGGAAATCCCGCGGCTACACGCTCGCAAATCACTCGTCGGCGCGTATCTCAACAAATATCTCTTCCAAAGTAAATGCCATTCGAACTAAGAGCTGCCTGCTTAACATGCGCGAGAGATTTCTTCCAGTTTCATCAAACTTCCAGGCCGCTCTTTGAACTTCGAGCCCCGCTCTGTCTGGCAAACATTACCCCATAAATGTTCGCGGGCGTTTATGCAGCCGAGTATGAGGAAAGTTACTGACGGCGCAATGGAAAATCCGACCGCGACTTCTCCCGGTGCGCGCCTCCAACTTCTGACGCGCTGACCCTCCGCGACTTGTTTTTACTTCCGTTATTGGAGCCTCGTAGTAGCAGATCCTTAAATGTTTGGAAAGTAAGAACAAGTTTTGTACAGGGGGGTAGAGGGTGGGCAGTGATAAGACAGCGGCAACTTTTCCCGCAAAGAGATGACAAATAGACTTCTCGATGTAGGATCAACATCGATAAACATCGTCTACTCGAGATTATTTTTCCTGTAAATAGGACGTCGCTTCGAGTAAAAAACAATAACTTCGCCCGGTGTATTTAATTCGATAAGAACAACTCGAGAGAACAAACGGCGGTCTTTTTCGTCGACTGCGGTCGATAAAAATGTTGTCGACCGAGTGCGTTTGGAATTTCGCGAAGGTGTCGCGGCTGCACTTTACAAGTTTGTTTTAATTGACTCTGCAGCGTAAAGTTGGAAAATAATTCGACGCAATAATCCACGGCCAAAACTGGGAACGTTTATTTCAAATACACGAGGAAACTCTCACGAGCCTTAAGCTCTGATAGATTCCAGAAAATATCGGTCCGATTAATCAATCTCTCTTTCTTGTAGCACGAGCACTTTTCTACGATGAAACAGTAAGTACTATCTCTCAAAAGGAGCAGACGTCGATGAGAGAGAGGGGGGGGGTGAGGGGAAGCTCTAGGCGAAACCACTCGACAGTTTCCTCTTTTATACCGTAGATTATAACGCGATCCATCAACATGTGCCACGTCAGCTTGGTCACACCGCGTATATAGAGGTCTGCCTGTATTTCACCGATTTTCCGCGTAGCTCGGAAAAATTGCATTGTAGGTACTTGAAATTTTTCAAAGTAACTGGATTTCATCGTAGTCCACGCTCCGTGTAAATTTTTACTTAGAATATTAATTTACGCGCGCACACTTTTTGTATGCACACGTGCGCGATTCCGTCGCGGCTCGGCAAAACAGAAGTTGTGAAATTGCGTGTAAAAAAAAAATCATTGCGAAACAAAAGAAAATTTACAAACTCGCCGACAATGTTAACGAATGTACGGTAAATTCTCTTATTTCGTTTTACATTCACGTTGCCACTCTTTTAGGTTTGACGACTGTTTCGCGGCAAAACAGTTAGGGGCATAAATATTGAAGTAATTAAATTCTCTCGCAGAAATCGTGCGAAACGGATTCTCTGTTTCGTGCATTCTTGAATGTATGTAATAATCATAAACCGACGCGATAATATTATTAAACATTCGTGCGATAAAAGATTTTCGTCGCGCGACAATAGGGTTGTAAAGCAATTTTTTTTTTAACGGAATTTTAATCTATGTATATGAGTTTATGATACAAATTTTTTCCCCAATTTTTTTTCTCAATTATTTAACAAGTTATGGCTTGTTAAATAATCGGACCCGCGAAGCTGTATTCGAACGTTCCGGAAAGAACCGAACGGTTCGTGACGTCACGATGCGAGCGCCGAATGGAGCCGAAGTTCGGTAGCATATGGTCGCATGGGGAGCGGATGATTCTCGTGGCGTCACGTGACTCGCAGATCTCTCCGTCTCTTTTGAGACACACATAACCTATCGCTTGATCTCCATAGCTTGTTCGAGATGATCTACAAAAATAGGTATAGATTTTCTTTTCATCAGATTAATAATCAAAAAGAAGTATAAAGAAGTAGTCGAACGAATTTACAAAGCCGGATTCAAGTTTATTTGCCATTCTTATACTGATACTCAAGAATCTGTCATGAAGTTGAGGTTGGAAATGAACTGAATGAACGCGCGCGCAGACGGGCGCTCGCATCATGACGTCACACCAATAACGTGCCGTTTCAGATCACGTGACTATATTTGAAATTTTTATTGAACTTTAAAGCTCATTTTACAGGAAAATATAATAGAAAAAAAATTTTTTTTTTGCAATAATTATTATCTATATCAGAGTTGATAAAAATGACAATTATTTTTTTTTTCAAAATTCACTTTACAACCCTATTGGTGTCGCCTTCACAATTCCTCTTCCCAGATCAGGATTTTAAAGAAACAATGACGAGGTACCAGGTATCGTTGCAGCGACAGTATCGGCTTCGTTGTCGCTAACCGTCGGACCAACCGACCGAGCCGAACTTAAACCGATTGCGATTGTGAATTGCAGAGGAACAGCGAGCGATGCGTGCCCTCGTCGACGTGCGGAGAGCTTTACGCGTGCAAACAAAAGCTCGTTCGCGTCGGGTCGGGCAACAAATCTCCAACGGTGAATTTCGAAGAGCGCGGCGCCCCCGACGGACCTATAAAAAGAGACTTTACAACCCGGGAGCCCATTAAAATGCACGTACCGAACGTACCGCGCGCACGTTCGAGAGGCTTAATTCCTCGTTTAAACCGTCAGGATGGCGTTCGCCAGAATTGTCTTGAGATGCTGGACGGGTTAACGAAAGACAAGGCGTGATATATAAACGACATGAAGAAAGGAGTTAATTTCGAGGTTAATTGGAAACCTGCAACGACAGAATTTTCTCTTAAAATTTGCCCGAAAAATTGTATGCAATCGTGGGACAACGTGGCATTTCGAAGAACTTTATGAGAGTTTATTAAAATTTTACTAATAAAATGTATGGTAAAATTTCAAAAAGCCCTCACAAAATTCTTCGAAATGCCATATTGTCTCACGATAACATGATTTTCAGGTGTTTGAAAAAGTAAAAGGCGTAATAATAATCGACGTGAGGGAAGCAGTTAATTTCGAGGCTAATTGAAAACCTGCACGGACAGAATTTCCTCTTAAAATTTGCCCGAAAAATTGTATGCAATCGTGGGACAACGTGGCATTTCGAAGAACTTTATGAGTTCTTTGACATTTTACTAATAAAATGTATGGTAAAATTTCAAAAAACTCTCTTTACTAGTAAAAGTCAAAAACTCCCTCATTAAATTCTTCGAAATGTCATATTGTCTCACGATTACATGATTTTCAGGTGTTTGAAAAGTAAAAGGCGTAATAAGTAATAATCGAAGTGAGGGAAGCAGTTAATTTCGAGGCTAATTGAAAACCTGCACGGACAGAATTTTCTCTTAAAATTTACCAAAAAATTGTATGCGATCGTGAGACAGCATTTCGAAGAACTTTACGACAGTTTTCTGAAATTTTACCATACATTTTACTAGCAAAATTTCAAAAAAACCTTCATGAAATTCTTCGAAATGCCATATTGTTCCACGATTTGTGTTTTTCAGGCGTGTGAAAAGGTAAAAGGCCAAGTTTAGAAAAATATGCATCAACGTAACAACGATAAAAGATTTTCGAAGAAAACAGAGAGCCGAGCACTTAGAGAACGAGATAATACGCGCAATCAGTACTTCTAAGCATTTTGTCGTTGAAATTATGAGTTAAAAAAACACCAAGGCTTCGCGTTGACGCTAACAGAGCGAGAGTAAAAGATGTAAAAACAAGTTTTGGAATCGAATCGTGTATCACTCATACAATACATCTTGACTGAAAATGTCGCGTCGTTCCAACGTCGTTGATCGCTTCTATCTATTTCCCTTGTTCGTTAAGCCGATCTTAAATTAAGACTAAGCGCCCATAAGTGCCATCGTCAAGTTTCGCCGAGCTCCTTCCCTCGACGCCAAAGTGGCAACGAGCGGCGATAAAGCGGCCGGCGCGACACGCACTTTTACTACTTCGTCAGAGCGCAAGAGGGGGCGGCATCGCGGCCGTGAGGATTACGAAATCGCTTTGCATCATTTTGCATAATATCGCCGGCGCGCTACCGTGGGCGGGCTCCGGCTCTCGAGAGCGGATCACGGACGACGGCCCCCTTTAATATCGATTTAATTAAATCATTTTCAGAGAGCTTTCCTACTTCAACTGCCACCCCCGTCTCCACCCCGCCCAGTTTTGCCACCTGTCTGCCATCTTCCCCGAGAGGTGGGCTTCCCCGTTGGCCGTGGAAGTGCCGCTATCCTCTCTCGCGCGTGATTTAATTCCCCCGGGGGAATTTAATTGAGGAGCGGCGCTTCTCGGGAGCGATACGGGCCCGAAGCGACCGCCCGCGGCGGTTAGCCCCGTAATATGTTAGCCGTTTAACGTCATTCGCCGGCTATTTTTCACGGATGGGAGCCGCGCGGTCAGGATCGCCGCGTAATGGGGAGCCAAGGTCACCGGCGAGACGATAAATTGCCGGGGCCGAGATGCGACCGGCGCAATCGAATTACCGGCACACGCGCTTTCCGGATAATCCATTCTCTCTCGTCGCGCCTCGTAAAGTCGCGCGGTCGAGCGAATTTTATCCGCGTGCCGCTTTTGGACAACGCTTTTTAACGAATGCGTAAAACACGCGTAGCGATGAGACGTGACGAATTAATTGAAGGCACCAGCGAAGAATGATATCTGTACTTTGCGAGGGTCGTTGGCAACGGCGAGAACTTGCGAATTGTTTACTTAATGAAATATTAATGTAGCGGAAAATAAATGTTTACGATACGCGCACAATAAATTGCGCGAGTCGAAGGTATGAGATATTAACGAAGGCTCTAATTTATTCGGCTCCAGTTCCAATTCCCCAAATGGAAGTTGAAGCCTGTCTCAAAGTGTTTTCGCCGCACCTTTGGTTACGCTACATTCCACTTCGTGGACCGGGTTACTCGCTAATTCAATTTACTACAGAGATTTAATTACGAGGCAGAGCGACTTAACGCAGTCATGTCGTTTATTGCCCTGATACGTCATCCATTTAACACCTTCGCCGTGTTATTTATCGACCGCCTGAGCTCGCGCTGCTGCGGTTTCTTCTCAAATAGTCGGGGAAATATACGGGGGAAGTGCTTAGAGGCGCGCGGGAAAATTAATTCCGATTTAACAGGAAAGAAAATTGAATGCCGCGTTTGTAAAAACGGTTTAATATTATGGCTTTATGTACGGAACGATCTGCGTGCCGTCGCGTCCTTTTACAAGAATATTATTTTCTGCTTTACTGTCCGTTAAAAATTTCGCCCAGGCAAACTCGGTTTAACGTGGCTAGACCTTTTTGCAATTTACATCCGCAAAACAGCTATTTCCCTTTTACTTCTCGGGGAACATTTAGAATCGAAAATGAGAATTTGACCCGCTTTTTGTTAGCCGCGGTTAATCTTTACCTTAATTTCAGCGATCCCCTTCCCAGCCTTCATTCCAGAAAGTTTCTCAGTTTTAACTGCAGAAGTTCCCTTTAACCTACATTGGTGATGTGATCAATTCCCGGATCAGACTCGCGTTGCAGACGATGATTTTGGGGACGAGTACCGTCCGCGCAAAAATCCTCTCTGCATCTACACCGAGAGAGATGAACTCGGCATCAACGGTTTCATTTCGCTTCTGATACAACACGATTACATGCACTGAGAAAAGTATCTGATTAAACATAATCGGATCCAATGAGGTGCTGGGAGTAATTCTGCACTTTTTGCACCTTTCGCTCCTAGAACTCGTGAAAACATTTACGTAATGTACAAATTATGTGGCTTTTGCGTACAGATCGAGTGTTACACTGTTTGGACTGAATCAGAGAACAGCATAGCAGCATTGAAATTAAGTTTATAAGCCTAGCTTATTTGAGGTTAGACTTCTAGGTTACCTAACCTATAACTTATTCGAGTAAACAGTTTTTTTGTTAGGTTTCTAAACTTGATTTCAATACTACAATGCCCTTCTCTGATTTAGTCCGAACAGTGAGGACACTTTCGATCTTCACGCACAAGCCTTATAATTTGTGTATTACACAAATGTTTTTATGAATTGACGGTTCTAGATGCAAAAAGTGCAAAAGGTGCAGAATCACTCAGCATCCCTTTAACCACAGCCAGAAAGAAGTTTGTTTCGAATCAAACCAATTTGTTTGAATTTTGATCTTCCTAGACTTTTATTTAATTTCAAAGAAATGATTTCTCTACTTTAACCAAAATTTTTTTTGATCGGGACTGGAATTTCTAAAAGAATTTACATCTATTCTTTTGAAATCTAGCAAATTTTTTAGTAGAAGTAAATAAAACTTTAATGGATTCGAAGAAATATGATTGCAACGAATATCATTTGTTTAACTTAACTTACTTAACTAAATCTTTTTTCTGGATACGTCGAAAACACTATTTAATTGGTTTATCCGGTGGAAATTTTTCTTGTATGCTTGAGCCCACGACACTATTTTTCCTACTGGATTGCTCGCGAGAGCCAATAAGGATGCAGAGGATAACTTAAGACTAAATCGCGATTGGCTCTCGCAGGCAACCCAGTAGGAAAAATAGTACCGTGTGCCTTTGGCCTTACTTACGAGCAAGGAAGAACGCGAGTTCATTTTCCTCTCATCACCCGGCGAAACATTATTAAAAAGGGCACGGGCGACGTTGATAAACGACATTTTCGCCTACTTGAAAAATTGAAATAACTTTTCACGCGGCCTGGGAATACAACGTCCCCGCCGAATTTCCGGCGCGCTCGTATATCTCGCCCCCGCAGGACGGGCTGGGTTTCTACGCCCGTGGAAACGAGAGGCCTCGACCTCGAGGCGCGAAAAATAAAATCCACCTTTCAACGGTATAATTCAGGAAACGCCCCCCCCCGTTTTCTCGATGCCCTTCAACTCCCCGACCGCTGTAAAGAAGAATATCGTTCGCCAACGATACGGAGGGACAGGGGGATCGCGCAAACGACCTCCCGCATAATTCAATACCACTGGTTAAACCTCTTCGTTACCGCCGGCCGTCACGCGCGGCCGAGTACCGAGATACGAAATAATATTGATCCGCCCGCGAGTGATTTAACGTTCCCGCTTTGGCACTGTGGAATTTCATTCATACCGCGCGCGGAACTGGGAGGAATTCTTATTTAAATTCCACCGACCGCTAATTATATTACGCGCGATATCCTTTTCTAATACTCGGCGGGATATTTCCCGGTGAGGGGCCGCACGTCTTCGCGCGAGAACGCACGACGCCTGCCACCGCAGTCGTTTTGGACGTAACAAGCGCAGCGAGATAGCAGCAAAATGTCTTAAGTAGAGGAAAAGGATGGACTTCTAATATGAAATAGTAGGCTTTCAACGTCCAAATTCAATAAAAAATCTTTTTCCACGTTTACACGATCCAACAATGAATTTTCCACTGAACACACTTCACTCCGAGGGCACTAAATCCATGGTGGAACCAACAGATTTTGCCTATTAATTTAGCAGAAACCCTGCTGTCTCATATTAGGAGCTTGTCTCGTACTTTCCTCCATCGCATTAAAATCGTCTGAGGTAGATCGTTAAGAAACTTACCGGTAGAATTTTCAAGACAAATTGTAATCGCTTCAATAGTCGGTGAAATCGATAGATTTAATCGACGGATAAAATTTGCAACACACCAAATAATATCAACATTTATGTATCTACACTGAGTAAAAAGTTGTTGATATTACTAACTAAATGTTTAGTTAACAGTATTTCTTGATTTCAAATATACACGGTGTTATGTTATATCCCTTTCACATTTTATTAACGAATAGATTGGACTGGACCGAGTCGAAAAGTCCTCTACCATTTTGCAATTTTCGCAATAGTTAACGAGTTATTAATTATTAAAAATCGCTATCTTAGGGCGTTGCGAGATGCGGTCGTCTCGCGATCGGCGTTGCTAGATGCGCGAGGAGTTACTTAGTATACGTAGCCCTTGGCAGTGTGCCATAAACAATTCCCCGCGCGCCTAGCAACGCCGATCGCGGCACAGCCGCGTCTCACCGCGAGCTTGAAGTAGGCCGGGCTAAGACAGCGATTTTGAATAATTAATAACTCATTAACTATTGCGAAAATTGCAAAATGGTAGTGGACTTTTCGACTCAGCCTAGTCGACTCTATCCGTAAATAAGAGGTGAGGCGGGTATTACATAACACCCTGTATATGTTTCTCTTTTAAACATACATAATTTATTCAAATATATATTTTCTTTAATTAACAAATGTTCATGTGAATTTATTATTAAAGAAGAAATCTTTTCTTAATTCAACACTTTTTTTACGTGGTGTATACACGAAAAAGATTGTCAGGGATTTAATACTCTTACACATCGATCTATCGGAAAGTAGTATCGACAATCATATTTATTATTGAGAAAGGAATCATTTAATCTCGATGAAAAATTCTTAAATCCAGAACAAAATGATATTAGTGTGCGCATTATAATACATCGAGGAACGAAGATTTATTCTAAACTCAAGAATATATAAGCTTAAATTTATATACGTTACCCTTGTCTCAATACAGTAAGTCAATCTTATTCGAGACAGGGGTAGAAAAAGCGATTTAATCTTAATATTACTTTATATTTTTACTACCCGAGGTTGTAATAAGTTTAAACATGTTTTGTCTTGTTCCTTTTAGAGAAGGTGGGTGCAAAAAAATTATATAGTTCGTGTTATGTTCAATAATAATATAATCACTGTAAAACCTGTCACTTGCCGGCCCTGGGATAACTGACAATCCTAACGCAATGGACACTTACCTGCAACAGAAAAAAACAACAGGGTTAGCATGAACAGTCGGTGATGCATTTATAAGTGTCTAACGAATCGCATTGCAGCGCATTAATATTGACAGAAGGCCAGGCCAAGGTGGAGCGAATCTCGCAACAAACGGCGGTGATAAAATAAAGGACGGTAATAATGGCGGAGAGTAGACAGCGACGTAATAAAGCGCTCGCCGCGTATGTGTCAGCTAAGAATGATTCCCGAGCGATCGGTCAATCAAATGAGCGTTTCTGGCCAAGGTTACGGTCACGCAGACACAGCGTAGATAGATGGAGCGGAATTGAAAATGACTGATGGCCGGTTGTGCCGAGTTTAAACTTGATTTAACCGGCATTCGTCTTCCCGCTCCCTCAATATGTCTACTGATACCTCAATTCCGCGCATGAAATTTTCACGCTGAATTTTTGCCGCGCCTACGGATCGCCCGTCGGCGTCCCCGGCGTTTCACCCTAGCGGCAAAAATTCGCGTTCTCCAATTTTCTTGCCTCCCGCGGCCTCCCACGAAGTCAGGAGCGCGCGCAATTTTATTCCCCGTGTCACTTAATTCCAGGCAAAATTGCACGGCGAACTCGGCATTTTTCGAGGCCTCTTAATACTTTCAGCCCAATTTCCAAACGACAGAGGCTCCAGACGACTTTTTGCCGTTCGGTCTCTCTAAATGTTTTGGAGTGGAATCTCACTCCTTTGAAGTGAGATTTCGCTCGAAGAAATAACGAAAATACTGCCGGTCCGACTGGAGTGCGATTTTACTTTTTGAAAGAGTGCCGCTATTCACTCTTTACTTGGACTGTTTCTTCAACTCTGAAAAAAGTGACGTTTTACTTTAATCAAAGGAATGAGAAAGGAATATTTTTGAATGAAAAATTCTCTAAAATAAAAGTGACGTGGGTCCGTGCGTTATAACACAAAAGGGTAGATTTATTCTAAAAGTAAAAAAAATATAAGTGCGTTCCGGCAAGACACTGCTACCGTAACGCTATAGCTTTTTCACTACAATTGTAGCGGCGCCATACTTACATTAGCCTGCATAACCTCAAAATTGTATTTTAATTGTAAGAGTCGCGCATACCAAGTAATTGAAACGAATAGAAAATTGAAGATGGGTTCATGAATAACATATTGTTCGATGATTCATCAGATGAAAGCAACAGTGAAGAGGAAGAAGTTCCGCTACAGTTGTAGCGGAAAGTTTTGCCGAAACGCACGCGTGTGACGCTACCATAGCGCTATAGTAGCAGTGTCTTGCCGGAACGCACTCAATCTTAAATTTTTATGTGTGTGTTACCGCCTTATTTCATGATAGCAAATCAATCTTATTTACAGTAGAGGGGTATATTTCAAGTCACCAGTGATGAATAAATACGATTAAGACTTTAGTTGG
>NW_011967126.1:362126-377497 GCF_000949405.1 Vollenhovia emeryi
GGTAAACACGGTGTTTAGACCGATTTTTTTCAATTTCCTACTAATCTTTTGATTTAGGCCGTTTATTTTATTTTAGGCAATCTTATTTAATTCACGAGAGAAAACCAGGAATTACATTAATTCAATCTGAATACTGTTTCATTTGTTCACCGCCATGAAGTTGCGATGCAGTTCAAGTGTGTCGAGGAAACTTCTTTGTCATCTCTTCTGAGAGGGGCAGCCCTCGTGCCTCAATTCCGAGGCGCGCCGTCGCCCTCTCTAATCGCCCGGACCCGGAGTTCTCGTCTCGAGATATTTTAGTGAGCCAGACGAGAGGGTTACGCGATTGCATCCGCGAAGCAGTTCATGCCGGATTCATCTACGCTGAGAAGTGGCGTAACCCATTTTGGCGCGCGGTAATGGAATCATTTCCGACCCAATAAATTTCACTCCGGCAAACTAAACTTGTCTTCTCTCTCCATTCTCTTCCTCCCCCCCCCTCTCTCTCTCTCTCTCTCTCTCCTCTCTTACTCACGTTGTATACCTGCGCCTGCACCTGCACGTGTGGTCGGAGGGGAGCGCGTCTTGGCTGCGAAGGCGCCACGCGAGTTGAGGCAAGTGTGCGTTCAACGTAGTGCACTGAAGAAACGGCAATCACCGTCTCTGAGGCTCGAGAAAACCACGGTGATCTCATCCGCGATGGCTTCCGCTGTGTCTTCATAACGTCGACGCTCCCGGGCATCGAGTCAATTTCGAAGATTCTAGGGCGTAATGAGACAATCGATCGGAGCGCGGAACGAAAATGATTTCCTGGCGAGGTGAAATAAATAACTACCTGGCGAGATCCCGATTGGTCCCGCCCCGGGTTTTAGATAGGTCCACGTGGAATTCAAGTGTTTCTTCTTATAACGAGATCGTTGACGCAAATATTTTGGCGAGCAAAGCCGGACTTGCAATTAGTGCAGCGGGTACGCGCAAGCTCTCGCATCAAGTCCTCCCTAGTCCGGTTGGAAATGCGCTCCCGCGCATAAAAGTTCGTTTTTATACACCTCCACAAACAGTTATCACTGCCATTGAGATCTCAATTTCGTAAAATGCTCAACGACTTAACGGTTTTTCGACAGTTAAGATCCTACCAAGACGAGAATTCCCAGCCGTGAGGAGAGTCTTTTTTTCCGCCCCCTGCAACGACGTCGTAACCTCCACTTTTCTCGAGCGCATCTCCCCGGCTTATCCCGCGCGTTTCACGTTTGAAGAAGCTACAAAAAAACGTGTTTTATGCAGCCCTTTCTAATTTCTCAAATGTCCACGTCGAAAAGAAACGTTATGCATCGCCGGGACGAATTAACAGTCTTGTAATGTTCGAAAGCCCTTTAGAATTTGCCAATTTCTTTCACCAGGCTTATACGAAAGATTTAACTTGTACACCAATGCCCACACTGTTAGAAGTAGATCTATCACACATGTGTGAATATTAACACGTCACACACTTGAAATGTGTGAATATTAATGCGTCACACATATTTAATGCATAATTTTTCAAACGTCATGCATTATCCTCTTAATATGCGCGTGTGAAATGCATTACAGAATGTGTGGAAATCACACACTTCAATGTGTGGATTTTATCAAACATCTAATAATGTTTGAAATAGTCAAACATCGTAATATTCACACATGTGTAATATTTCTATACGTTTGAATATAATACACTTTGGGAAAATTCACACATTGAGTATAGTAACGCACTTACTAGTCACACACTGATCAGTTACATACTGCAACTACTCCAGACAACATCGTGCGAAATCAGTGCTCGTTGTGGATATCCTATCGTGTGTTATCCCATCCGTTTTGTGCTTCGGACGATCGTGAATAAAGTGCCTTCAAGTTTAGACTGTGTCCTATTGCTAACATCTCGGAAACCTCGTTCTTCCTCTTTATTTCTGATTCATGCTCTTTCCGCTAACCTCCCGTTTCCCTAACCTAACCTAACCTCCCACTTGGATCGCATCATATAATGTAATTAGTTGTTTTAAACGGCAAGAAACGTGTAAAAAGTGCTTTCACCAAATTACATACGTGTATAATAGTAAAACACTTGGATTTGCAATGTAATGCAATCTTTTTTACACATTTATTGATACCTTGAAAATTACACACCTAAATAATCATTTGTGTGAAAAGACACACGCCAATAAAATCAAACATCCATTCGTACATGAAAAAGTCACACACTTACAGACGTCTTGAAACGGCGGACACACATCACGTGCGATAAAGTGTGTGATATTCACACACTGCTTCTAACAGTGCACTAATGCCCAATGGGCATTACTTTATCTTATCATCTTATCTTATTTATCTTGTTTTATCTTCTTGTATCTTATTTTATCTTTATAATGCCCCAGCAAGACTTAATGCCCAGTAATGTCACAAATCTGTACACCACAAGATTCTCGGCGGTTTTGTAAGAATGTACCCTTGGGAAAATATACCTTAGAACACCTTAAAGTTTTACTTTAGAAAAATAAGAAATATGCAAAGTAAATTTGGGTACTTGAAACTTTGATTTAAAGTAAACTTAAAACTTGAAGAATTTAACAGAAAACTTGAAAAATTGTGAAAAGTATGTGATACAATTCATAAATACCGCATACGATTTTCTTCTTGCGAGAAAGTGCCACACACAGGCTTGGCTATCTAAAAATTATTTTAAGTAACTAAAATTACTCTAAAATTTCTTAAGTACATTTTCAACTTCTTTAAGTAAACTCTTAGATTTGAAAGATTACTTTTGAAAGCGCTTTAGTTTCATTTAAAGTAAATTTTTCCGAGGGTAAACTAATCAACGTTGAGGTCAACGAGTATTACAAGTAATGTCGCATTAATTCACGAGTATTCCAGCGAGAAATGACTCGTCGATCGACGAATTACTTTTCTCACTGGAATGCAGTTGCTATTTATATACGGTTGTATATAATTTTGAAACAATACCGGAAGAGGAAAGATGGAAAACTCGTACGCATCCAAATATAGACAAAACGTTATATAAATACTAAAATAAAATACAACGTATTTGCGATCATCGTCCCGCGCATCGTAAGCTGTTTTAATTTTAAAAAGCTAAGTAGCTCTGTAAATAATTTTAATTGTTACATTTTACGCCAAGTAATTTAATCTCTTTCATTTAAATAAACAAACGCACTCCCGATAGAAATAAATACATTTAAACGGGGCAAATGTACCGATAACGCTTTACACACTCTATTTGCCTCGTGAAAGTGCCTTGGAACCTTTGACAAGAGAATCGCCTGTTAATCGGCCGCGTCTGTTTAATCATATCCACGTATTCCGAATAAACATCGACGATTATTATCCACGTACCCGCGCGAATTCCGCATCCGCAGGAAACCAATAACTTGGCGCAGCCACTCCGAAATTACTCAGGACGGAAATCCGGTACTCCGGGCTGCGCTTAAGAGGGAATCCCCCCCGGCTAACCCGCGCGACCTAGGGAGCCAGATCTGAATCTGGTGTAGGGTCTATCCTCGAACTAAGACTAGACTTAGACGCGGGATTTCGCGGGACATAATCTGAAAAGCTCCGTAGCTCATAACCCATGCTCTCTCTCTCTCTCCCTCTCTCTGGAGGACCCGGAGGACCACGATACGCTCCGTGCGCACGTCGCGCACGGTCCTCCCGCGTGCCTATCCCGCAGGCAATTTCGTCGTTCTACATGACACCCCGAATGGCGTCCTCGCGCATGACAATCATTCCAAAACGCCGTGGCCCTTCGTGCCACCTTGCGCGCCCGTCGAGACGCGCCGGCTTAAGATTTTCTCCCGAATGCGAGGAGCGTCTCGCGCACTTGCATTATAATGAAATATGGAATTGCACATATGCGTCATGGTGACTAGATTTCTAAGTTGAAGGGATAATCCTTCGCGGTCGCCGGGTCTGATAACTGAGGGAAACGCGCGGATTTAAGTGCATGGCTGTGGCAACTTTAAGCGAGCGCATCTCGCCTGATATCACCAGACCGCGATACCCATCGGTCAATATGTTTCCGGTGTAGAAATATCAAAATATTGCATTTAAACGATGCAACAAAATTACCAAAAATGAGCGGCAGCTCCCCTACTTCGTTTTTGCACGGTAAATCGAGCGAGATTTCATTGAGCTGCCTCCGAAAGCAGCAAACGCTCTCATCAACTGGAAGATATTCGTTAAAACGGCTGCGCGGTTTACCAGCAATCGAATATTCACGTGATTCGCGAAAGAACAGTTCGCAATTCGATCGCGTGTCGACTCGGAATGCAGTCGTCTCGACTGAGACTGCAATTAACGTGTCTGATTGGATACATCTCGAAAGAACGAAGCCGTTCGGTTGCAACGCAACAGTTGCCGATCCGTCATTAGGAGGCGTCGCGCGGGGAGATTTCCAATCTGGCTGCTCGATCAAGATGCCGGGTGACAATTAATTAATTTGCGGATGCCTCAATTAAACCGACTTGATTCATTGCGCGAAAACTAACCCATTGGTGTCGAAAAAGATATACCCATACGCGGAGAGAATGTTCTTCTAAAATTCACCATGAAAATCACGTCATCGTGGAACAGCATGGCATTTTGAGCAACTTTATAAGAGTTCTTGGAAACTTCATCATACGTTTTACTAATGAAACGTACACCCGGAGAAAAACTTGTACGAATTTTGACCTCACTAGACTTTTATTTAATTTCAAAGAAATGATTTCTTTACCTTAGCCAAAATTTTATTTGACCGGGACTGAGGACTGAAATTTCTAAGAGAACTCACATCTATTTCTTTAAATCTAGCAAATGTTTCAGTGGAAGTAAATAAAAATTTTTTTAGTAGATTCAAAGAAACACGAGGGGTAAATCGCTGAGGTCATTGTAGTGTACAGATACTAAGTATAATTAGGGGAACCCGGGGCATAACGGAACGGCGGGGCATAATGGGATATGATCTATAACTTTTTACAGAAGTGCTGTTATGTATTGAAATATTTTGCAAGTATTGCTATTAGATGATCCTTATCGCATGCTGTTATCAGTTGTCATGTTATTTTTAACTGAGAAATGCTATAAATTATTTAATGCGTTCGCTGTACTCTCCGTGACTCGCTTATAATTTCGTTGATAGATCAACATGAGATAACAATGATAAAATTCTATTTTTTATTACCATAAGTAATTTTACGCTATTAAACAATCTTTTCCAGTCACTTTAGTAAAGTATTTCTGCACAGATATTGATTATCAATGATATTTTGTATTTATTTAGTGTAAAGGTACATTTGGGGGCATAACGGGACATTAGGCCGTGGGGCATAATGGTACAATAGGTAACCTCTTCTTATTAGTTGACTCGCAAGTGTTAAGTTAACGGAGCATGTCTCAACAAAAAATTGAAAATTAACAGCAACATTGAAAGGAACAATGAGCAACAATGAGGATGTTACACATATTTGCACCTACTGTTCTTAAAATGTTTCATGTAGATGTGATAATAAGTGCTATCAATAAATTATTATTATTATTAAAATGCAATACTACATTAGTATATTTATTGCGTATTTAAAAAATCATTTTTAATAAGTTTTAAACATTAATGTATAAGAAATATATAAGTTTTGTGGGGAGTCCCATTATGCCCTGCATAAAATGATAATCAGATTAAGTCATGGTCTCAATAAAATAAAAATTTCGTCCTTTTAAACTATTCTTTCACAGTAAAACCATTTTTTTTCTTATAGTAGACATTTCAAAGAATATTTTCGTAAAAAAATAATTCATTTATGCATTTTCATTTTGTTTAAAATTAATTTTAACCTTAGCGTTCCCGTTATGCCCCGGGTTCCCCTACTAGTAAAATGTGTGGTAAAATTTCTCTGATAAAATTCTTGGAAGCGCCACGTTGTCCCACAATACATGATTTTCAGGCTAAGCTTTAAGAGAAAATTCCCTCCGCTTAGCGAGATGTCACGAATCCGATTTTATCATAAAATCTCGAAGCGATCTTTTAATATCTCGCGCTTATTTTTATTTGACAGCTTTCGTTCCCCCGATAGTAGACAAAGTAATTGATTGAAGTCGCCGGGGGAGAGCGAGCTGCCGCGCCGACCTGCTTTGTGCGATCGCGAACGAACGTCAGGAGAGCTCGCTTGACCGCGCTGTGACGCTCGTAGGAAATTACGAGAGCGTAGCTGTCAGTGGCTAACGCGATTACAGTCGTCCTCGTAAAGACGAATGTTCCTTTTACGCCAGGCACCGCCACCTGGTCTTAAGTGCATCCGCGCGTTAACGTCCGGATGACTTTATCCCACAGAACAGAAGTATCACTGGACTGGCCGACGGATATTGCCCTCGCACTATCTCCGGAAACGTTCCCACGGGGCTATCATCGCGGTCGCCAAGTCCGTTTGCTTTATTTCAAGCGCATACTAATCGCCGATTAAGCAGTTAACAAAATAATCGCGCGAGTCGCGCGTCTCAGTTTGCAAAGGAGAGGGAAATCCCGTAGAAGCGATGTAAACTTACAATTAGCGCGCCTCATTTTCGTTCGTTTAATAGCATCGTTGAGTCTCCATTCCGGACGATCTGTACATTTATAAATCGTCTTTCGTCGAACTTACTCTCCGACTTACTGGAGCACTTCGTCCAATTAACCCTTTTAGTCACATATCCGCAGGACCTTTGTGATATCATTTCTCTCGCTGTAATTTCTACTATTTGAAATTTTTCTCAAGTGTCTTTTATTGCACAACTTTCTAAGAGTTGACATTTGACGGCGGGATCGTTATTTCATCGATATTGTAAATTTTTTTATTATAAACAAATAGAAGCTCGAGAAAATGCACATTTTTCACATTTAATTCATTTGTGAAGAAATTTGATCGCAACAAAGATATTAAAAAACTCTCATTCTCTATGTTTTTTGGATCACTGATTTCAAACTTGAAGTCAAATCGAGAAAATTCAAGATGATGGATTCAATGTTGGTTAAATTATTCAACCCTTAGTGAAAATTAATTAACTAATGAAATTAGTGAAAAATAATTAATTTGTCTATTCTTTCATAAGCCACTTCCAAACTTACGCCGAGGGAATTAGAGAAGAAGCGAATATCACAGGTATCGGACAAGTTCGATGAAACAGGCGAAATATCGATCTTGTCAACGGTCGCAGCAAATACATAAAATATATTTGTGTGAAATGTCGTTTGGTCAAAGTTGAAGGGCACCGATGATTGATAAAATGATATATGCCAAATAGACTTCAGCCGTACACGAAGAGGGACGATGCGGTCTGTCAATACTGGATTCGCTCTTGTTCGACGTCGTTAGCTGTTAGAGGCGAATGTACACGGCTTGTGCTTGTTCGTCTCCTTGGAATATTTTATTAAACCGTGAGAAGAAAAGGATTCCACTGCAACAGGGATGATAAACAAAACTATTATATCGAAACACGAAAGTTTTTACAAACGCATTCAACGATCTCGACAAGCCGTTCAAATTGTGTGTCGAAATTTGAAAAGTGGAATATTATAAAAGATAAAAGAGATACGTTAATCTAAAAATAAATACGCAGTATTTCCTGAACGACGTGAAACTAGATATCTCGATACGATTTCGTGTTACTTTGCAAAATTGATTTTTATCGAGCGTCACGTGCTATTTAAAATTCACGGACTCCGAAATAAAATTCAATTCCGGAATCGGAGTAGTCGCGATCGAATCGCGTAGATTCGTCTTAATGGATGTCTACGTGCTCGGGATGATACGACAATAAACACGCCCTGGTCCGTGAACACGGTAGAACGGCGCGCGCTGAAATACGATCTTGTCAATGGCCGCAGCAAATAGCATAATAGTTTTTGAGTTGCCTGCCGTGCGCGTGCAACAGATTTCGTTAATGCTTGTAATTCTCTTATTACGTCACTCGAGAGGCTCTTGCGCTCGAGCAACTTTCTCGAAGAGGATATAATCATTTTCTTAATATAATACATTTCAATAGAGATTCTCCGATGTGGTAATGCACGAATATAATAAAAGACAAATTGCATTTTCAGTTAAAAATTCACTCAACGGTTCCCTTTCACTCGCTTCAACTTTCTCCAGTGGCTCTACATCAGGAAGAAAGTAACTTCGACGCCAATCATCGTCAGAACGTACCTATCTTTGTGTCCTCAATCCTCGTTTATTCTCCGTAATTATCTATTCACCCGTTATGGAAACGGAGATAATTGACGTTTATAGAAATCTGCGCGCAGTCATAAGAATTAAAATGTTCTTATTTCGTTACGAAGCAGCATTCGGGAAAACGATGTATATTCGTGAGATAATTCTCTCGAGTATGCACGCTACAATTTATCGAAATGAAAAGTAATTTTTAATTTCAACGAACGTAGTTTCCGTCGCACCGAGCCAAGAATGCAACATACAAACGATCATTTATTATACAATAAATTTACTTATTAATTGCATTTTGTTATAAAATAATTACACGGAGAGAATGTTTTCTTATTTATCCGAAAATCGTGTAATCGTGGGACAACGTGGCACTTTGAACAACTTTATGTGTTTCTTGAAATTTTACCATACATTTTATTGATAATTATACGAGTATTTATTGTTAGTGTACGTTTTACGTAGTAACGTGTATGGTAAAATTTCAAAAAACTCTCATAAAGTTCTTCAAAATGCCATCGAGTAAAATGTATGGTAAAATTTCAAAAGACTCTCATAAAGGTCTTCAAAATGCCACGAAACACTTTACCCTGAAAATCATGTAATCGTGGCATTTTGAACAACTTTATGAGTTTTTGGAAATTGCACCATACATTCTACTAGTAAAATGTATAGTCAAATTAAAAAAAACTCTCATAAAACCACACATTTTACCAGTAATTATACTTATTGTTAGTATACATTTTACTAGTAGAATATGCATCGTAAAGTTTCATCAAACCCTTATAAAGTTCTTTAAAATGACATGATTATATGATTTCACTAGTAAAATTTCAAAAACTCTCATAAAATTCTTCGAAATACCACGTTGTTCCACGATTACATGATTTTCAGGATAAATTTCAAGAAGAAATTCTCTTCTCGTGTACATATCATTATTTCTGCAAACGCAAGAATCGTTATCTCTTCTTCCTCCCTTCATTAAATCTATAATAGTACAATATGCTTTTTGTAGTTTATTCATTAAAACGGGAAACAAACCAGTGAAACGTTTTCCAGGCCGTCGCCGTCGTTAACTGCGCACGGGAAAGGATACAGAAAATGAAGACGCTCCCGCACGTTTGCGACTTGAAAGACGGGCACTTGCGACTCGCATTTCATTTCATTCCGCGGAGAATTACGAGCGGGGGACGCTGAGTCGCCACTACGGCGAGCTCCTCGAGCGCGGGATCTGAACGGGAACGCATCACTCTCCGCCGTCACTTTTATTCGCGTGCGCGCCGCTCCAGCCTGGAATGACGACACGTGTAAACGCGAGTTTAAAGGCCGTTACGCGGCCGAACGCGGATCATGATGGAGCACGATGGTGGACGATCCCGTGTACGCGCTCAGTTTGTCCCGACTTTGCTCGGAAATTCGGCCGGCGACTGAAAAATGAAGGCACGGGAGCGAAAGTTTCCAGGCACAGCCGATTCTCCCGAGATAAATTCTTACGTAATAGGACTGCCATCCGCGAGTGGTAAAAAATGTCAGGGATCTACAAACGGTTGAAATATATCATAGATCGCACATGAAGAATGACGGGGAAACGAATCTCTCGTTTCTCCATGAGATTTGCAGGCAAGGGGGAAACCGCTGAGGACATTGTAGTGTACAGATTTGCGGCATTACTGGAC
This sequence comes from Vollenhovia emeryi, assembly GCF_000949405.1. Lineage (NCBI taxonomy): Eukaryota > Metazoa > Arthropoda > Insecta > Hymenoptera > Formicidae > Vollenhovia > Vollenhovia emeryi. The sequence continues at coordinate 371,998 of NW_011967126.1, forward strand.
ATTACTGGGCATTTTTTGGGAATTAGCTTAAACCTTGCGGGGGCATTATAAAGATAAAATAAGATAAAATAAGATAAAATAAGATAAAATAAGATAAAATAAGATAAAATAAGATAAAATAAGATAAAATAAGATAAAATAAGATAAAATAAGATAAAATAAGATAAAATAACATAAAATAAGATAAAATAAGATAAAATAAGATAAAATAAGATAAAATAAGATACAATAAGATAAGATAATATAAGATAAAGAGATAAAGTAATGCCCACTGGGCATTACTGGGCATTGGTGTACAAGATTTTGGTCAGCGGTTTCTCCCTCGTTTGCAGGTGTATCTAGAAAAACTCTCTTCATCTGTACGCGCAGATTTGAACAAAAGTCACCCACATGCCATCTTTCACGATTCATTGCCGTATATCATTTTTATTACATCTTAATTAACAAACAACGCCATAACATATGCGTGTACGCGCGCGTCAAGCTTCGATATTGATAACAAAGTATTAGCGAACTCATTAATTTTCAATTGATTCTCGATTTCTCTTCACGATTACAACAACCGGGCCTCTGCGTCCGCGCTTTCGTTTAATCGGAAAAAATATATATTTTTTTCTCCGTGCGAAAGTTAACCGCAGGTGTTAAATCACGCGTGATCCCTGAACAGCTTTTAAACAGCTTTGAACGGATAGTAATCGGTTTGGAGCACCGCGATATTATACGGTATTGATTGCGCGCGTTTATTCGCCCCTTTTTCGCGGGTGATTTCAAATTGACAATAAATTACACATTCTATATTCCGGTGGAATCGCGCAGGCTTTATGGCAAATCGGTCCCGCCGACGCCGAATGATTGCGTCTGCAGTTTTCTCGGGCCTGTCGTTCCGATCGTACGCCGCGTTAAACATCGGGAGGAAAGATGAGCGATCAACTCGTAGTCTTCCCGCGAAAAGTGGTAAAAAAAATCGTGTGTCGCAGTCAGCGATTCCCGTCTCTCGAAATTACGTACCGTTTAATAATGAAGTTTCTTTCTCCTCAAATTTCTATTCACGCTGTGTTACTTGTCATGTAAATTTGTGGAAATCGTAGTCGTATATTCGATTCACGGATGTAGAAATTAAAATGAAAGAGAGTTGCCAGCTATACGAGCACTAAAATATTTAACCCTTTTTTCTGCTAATTGACTCGAATAATTGACTAAGCGTTTCGGCTTTAATAAGCTCTTCTCAATAAAATATCACGTAGATATTAGTGAGACAACGATATATTAATTCAGATTTCGTCGTAATGCAGTAAAAGTAAAAATAAAAAAAGCACTGCATTAAACGACGCAATTTTCCTTGAAATTTATTACACGCTGGCATATTACAATGCGTAACCAGAATTTACCTTTCAAATTCCACCGCTTCGATTTCAATTTCATTTATTAATGCTGTTTTGGTGAACGAACAAAAATATGGTCAAACATTGGACAACTTCCCTTCTTTCTATTTTTTATTCCTTATTTATATTTTTACCTTCATGTATGACAAAATCTTAATCAGTGTACCATCGATTAAAGCCGAAACGTTCACTTGATTATTTGGGAGTCAATTATTTAGTAGACAGAACAAGGAATTAAATAATATTTCCAACATCTCAGTTCTCGTAGCTACAGTTTACAGTGGCTCTTCTTTCACATTAATTTGCGTTGTATTAAACGAGCTGAATTTCTTTTACAAGTTCTCGAAGAAACTGCCCGATGCAAAAGTTTCGCGCAGACCGAAGATCACCGCCAGAACTGGATGTTTCGCGTCGCATTAAACGAGCTGACCTGAATATTTCGGCCTCAGTTTAGCCTCGTATAACTTGTGAATCAGGAGGCAACGAGGTCTTTGTGTCGGAGGAAATATATTGAATTTTTGATAGGCTCGAAAAGAGTCGCTATTTCCCCCTTGGCAGTAAAGAGGCCAATGCGAGTGTAATCAACAGAGGTTCGGTAGATCCTCTTCGGCCTAGGAGGGTTTCAAAGAGGGTAAAATATTTCATTCTCTTTGCGGGTTAGAATAAGGTCAAGCACAATTTTCTTTACGCATCTGGGCCTCAAATTGCAGTTCCACACCGACTCCGAGGTCCAAATGAAGACAGAATAGAATAATTGAGGCCCATTCCGGGACCAAATACCGGACTCGGGGAATTTCTATTTCAACTTTTAGAAGAAACTGCCCGATGCAGACCGAAGATCATCGCTAGAACTGGATGTTGGTGCACAAACGGACGCCAATAGCAGCAACGTCGACGAGCGATAAATCGTTCAGGTTTGCCCAATCGTTAATTAATGTTCTTTCCAGTTTCCCATGTCGCGTCACGATAAACTTATCAATTACAAACGTTCATTAACTATGAAATAATCCACTAACAAAGCGCGGGCGAGGCAAGGGAACGGCGGCAGCTGTTGTCATTAAATCTATCTCGACCCCGGGTGGCATTTGCTGAGGGACCGAGCGGGCGCGCTATGCGCGAATACATAGCACAAATTCGGTGCATTAATCAAACCTTCGATATATCGGACATCGATACCGCGACGCATATCGCATGGGGATTCGGCGCGAGGGCCCGGGCATCGATCGGCCCCTTATAAATTATGCGGAGTAGGTACGCTCGAACGCGAAGTACGCGCGTATGTAGGGCGCGATGGGCAGGATCTCCCTTTTTTTCTCCGCTCCCTCCGCTTTCTCCTCCCCGCGGACCGCCGAATTTACAGCGGCGAAGTGAGGATCGCTCATATAAGCCGCAACCCTCCGAATGCGTTATGTATCGGCTACGTGAGCGGCTTCCCGGACGAGAGTTCCGCTCCGCACTCGGGGGCTCGCGCTAATAATTCTCTCGAGGCTATCGGGGACGACGGGGTCTTCTTCTCCGCCCTCGCCGGTGAGGCGCGGGTGCAGCGTCCACCGTAAATTTCTGGCCGCGGACAGTGCTCTTCGCTCCCGCACGCGAGAAAAGGCGGTCGTCAGCACCGAGAGTACCATCCGCGCTCAAAAATTTACGACCGCGGCCCGCGATCGCCGGGGCGGAGACGTCGAGGGGCGCGCGCCACTCGAACTCGGGCCGTGTCTTCGCCTCCTCGAGGGTCATTTGGAAGCCCTTGAATTATAATATAGGACGAGCGCGACACGTTTTTACACACTTCGCCGGTCAATCCGCGGACCGGCTTTCCGTCTTCAACAAGAAAGGTCCAAGTGTCGACAGTCTTTCGGTGTAAACGATGAATATCGCGAATTACACTTCCAGATGAGAATCTCGCACGCAACCTCGCGGAAAATGTGTCTCGTAACGAGACGGAAACTACCCGAGTCGAGTATTCGGTCCCGGAATGGGCCTCGATTATTTTATTCCGCCTTTATTTGGATCTCGGAGTCGGTTTGAAGCTCCAGTTTCAGGCCCAGATGAGTGAAAAAATTGCGTTTAACCTCGTTCCAATCCTCAAAGAGAAAGCAATAAAATATTGAACCCTCTTTGAAACCTCTCAGACCGAAGAGGATCTACCGAACCTCTGTTGATTACAGTCGCATTGGCCTCTTTACTGCCTAAAGGGAAATAGCGGCTCTTTTCGGGCCTATCAAAAATTCAATATATTCCCTCGGACACAAAGGCCTCGTTGCTCCCGATTCAAAAATTATACGCGGCCAAAATATTCGACTCGGGTATACTCTTGACATGTTTAAATTTGTCACAACCTTGTGTAGTAAAATAACAAATATTTAATGCCCAAAAATGCTTAGTAATGCCGCAAATCCGTACACCACAATGCCCTCAGCGGTTCACCCCTTGGATAGATCGAAATGTAATAGCATTGGACCCGGAGATCTTTTCCGCGGGTGCAGCTTCTTATAGCATCGTAAAGTATCCGAAAATATTCGACGCTTAAGAATCAACCCTTGCCTCGGCAACGCAAGCCTCGCAAATTTCTCGCAAAATTTACAGAATGTTATACACGGTGAAAAATTATTTCCCGAGAGATGGTCGTTCTATGCAATTCCACGTAGGACGCTTAATTAAACGAGAAGAATACGTTACATGCTTACGCGTGACGTGCGTCTTTTTTTTTCGAAAAACGAAAATTTTAGTCAAATAAATTGAGGTTCAAGCAGCGTTCTCCCCCGTTCCACGTGCGTCCTCGTGTTACGTGTGTGCATAAAATATGACCTTTCTAATATATTACATGCATTGCTAAATATGTTTTGAAAAGCGGACGTGATATCCGCTATTCCTTCATAAATCATGTTGATAATCTCCATTATTCCAGCGACATGTAATACTTTTGTCAAGTGAAGACAAGAACAAAGCTTATGTTTCACTCCGGATCACTGTTTCATAGCCGTCCCAGTTTTCTGCCGGCGACATTTGAGAGAGACTACGGGGGAAAAAAGAGGAGAAGAAAAAAGAATTTTGTGTGCATAGCCGTACTTCTCTCTTCAGAACTCTCTCATATCGGAGGTATAATATTTCCTCTCGGCTCGAACCGTTTCCCGGTTATACATATATATATTTTTATATATATACACACACACACACACACGCAAAAACATATATGTATACTTCCGAGTGCATTAAACCCCGAAGCTAATCTGGGCCACGCGAATACATTTGAATTTGCACAAGCCGCTACGTGGCTTGAGTAAAAGTTGCGTAAGTGCCCCGTCCCGGTCCTAATTTAATTACGAGCGAAAACCGTACGCGGCGAATACGAACGTCGATTCGTAAAGTTAATCACGGCTGATGTCGTCCGCCGATATACGCGAGAGCGATTTTATGTAAATGAATATGCGCAAAACGCGGCGTGCATACGGAGTTCGCGGTTGCGAAAAGAGACACGTCAAATAGGCGGCGTAGACAATCGCGGTATGAAAAGTTTTCGCACCTGTTATTTGCGGTTTCCGAGTGACCCAATGGATAATTGTTGCGGTCATCGAATTGTAATATTAATCGAAGCTTTCGGTCCGTAATTATCTCGATCGGAAAATCTGCTTCAAAAGTATCTTTAATTAATGAACGTGTATACATCCATACAACCTTTAATTACTTTAATTAATAAACAGACATATATGTAAATTATTAGAACAATAGAAATATTAGATAATATCGGCGACGACGAAAATTGATACAATAACAATTCATTAAATACCATTCAACGTATAGAATCCATTAATTAAGCAGCAAACATTTATTTTGCACGCGTTCGTTGTACGAAAATGATCGAGCCATCGTGAAACGAACGCGAGAACGAACCTAAATAATTATTTGCGACAATAATTCCGTCATATCGAGAGAGTATTTCAACTCACGGCTTAATTGATGTCCAATTTAAGCGGCGCTAATCGGCCGAAAGTCGGCCGATCTTAATGAGCACACGTAGCCGCAACGAAGTTCCGCCGCGATGACGTTGAACAATGTCAAAATAAGCGCGTGGTGATTATACAAGCCCGCGCGTGATTAAATGAATCAGCAGACGCACGGGC
>NW_011967126.1:379827-386584 GCF_000949405.1 Vollenhovia emeryi
TAGGTTCAGAAATGCTCGTTGAAAATGGCCTGACAAGAAAAGAAATTTTTGATGTATTGAAACATCATTTATCTGAAAGTGCTACAGAAATGTATGCAAAAATTGAAAAATTAATGTCTTCGAAATTAAAATATCCGTATAATTTACCTAACCACGCTAAACAATCAATAATAAGCGAAAATTCAGGGTTCTTTTCCGCCATTTTGGGTCGCCATTTTGTTTTTTCAAAATTTCGACTTCAGATTCGTGATCAGTGACCTCAAAAACCCTTATATATTGAGTTACATCCAGATTGGATCACTTTTCGATTTTTGGCCAGCTTTTTGGGATTTGGCCCCACTGTGGGGCGGGCGAAACTTGCCGCGGCGCAAGTGAACTCGCGTAGAAACTCGCCGGCCAAGTCGTTTAACTGCCCCCCCCCCCCCTCTTGGATCGTCAGCGCGCTATCCCATTAAACTCTCGGACTCGCGATTCAACTAATTAGAATCACGTAACTCGCGACCCTCCGCTCCGCCAAAGGTAACTTAATTGATTGAATTCGCTCGTCCAATATTTCTCTCGCCTTCGTTTCGCCCCGTGTATCCAAATATACGGCTATGTACCTTTTACGTCGTAACTTTTCACTTAAAACTTTGAAAGTAAGACAACTACAGCGTTGTATCTTATAACTTTGAGGATATTATTTATTTTATATTTACTATTTACTAAATATTTTCTATCCATCTTTCATGTAATATGCACATTCGCGTACAAAATCGGTCATTAAAATAGTACATTTTTTATTCATTCATTTTGTACATTCAGCAAACTCACGTGTTTTAAATCGATAAACGATTCTTAATTACTATAAAAAAATGCTACGCCTAGCATTTAACACGACATCCCTCTCATTAATTCTTACTCGCGTACTGTTTTAATTTCGCGATGTGCAATGCAAACGCGTCCACGTCATTTTTCCCGCGGAGAACACAATTTGCCCCTTTTTCACGCCGAGGTTTCCAATCGCGCGTGACAGGATAGAGAGGGGACATGACAAGCTGACCAGTCGCGAATCATTTACGAAACATCTACCGACAATTCCGACGGATAAGTCTTGTTCTTCAGCTGTATTTTTGTTTTTCTGCTTTTCAGTGGGGGAAAAACTTCATTCGCGCCGCGAGTGTGCGAAAAAATGCGTCGTTAAAATTTCATGGTGGCGCGGCTCTCCGTATTTGCACGTCGCTTTCGAACGTGCCATGCGGCGCACGCGAAGCGGTGCCGATCGCGAGCCGGCTGGCTGGTTTTCGCGTAGCGAGTTATAGGAAGAAATTCACGTGTCGCAACGACGGGAGTCACGTTATTATGCAGCAACAATCACGCAGCGCCGTCACCGGCTTCATTGTTGCCAGGAATTTTCACGATGAGAAACGCCGTGGCGCTCGCGCGATTACGAAATCGCGCGGGTATCACGGCGCGATCGGGGGAAAGAAAAAAATCTGTCGTTATTGATTCTCGGATATATTTCCCGCGAGTCTCAATCTATCCCGCTCTTGCCGTTACTCCCCCAGCCGTGTCGCTGCCGAGTCGAATAGATAACCGGCTTCAATCATTCCGATCTCTCCCTCTCGCCTGGATTTCACGCTTTTTACGCGGGAAACGTTACGTCGGCGCGCGACTGCGAGGAGGGTGGAGGGTGCCGGATGCGAGATACGACGTCAACGGATCCCGCATTGTTATTCATGTTTTCTTGAGTCGTCGTAACGCGAACGAGATTGTCGCGCGGCTGGGAATAGCGTCTTGCGATTACTGTCGTATTACTTGCCGCAGGCGCGCGCGCTTTCGAGGCCTCGCACATTGAGAATTTTAGATTGAATTGTACAAATACACTGTTAGAAGCAGTGTGTGAATATCACACACTTTATCGCATGTGATGTGTGTCCGCCGTTTCAAGACGTCTGTAAGTATGTGACTTTTTCATGCACGAATGGATGTTTGATTTTATTGGCGTGTGTGACTTTTCACACAAATGGAGGTGCATAACTTATTTAGGTGTGTAATTTTCAAGGTGCCAATAAATGTGTAAAAAAGATTGCACTACATTGCAAATCCAAGTGTTTTACTATTATACACATATGTAATTTGGTGAAAGCACTTTTTACACGTTTCTTGCCGTTTAAAACAACTTATTACATTATATGATGCGATTCAAGTGGGAGGTTAGGTTAGGTTAGGGAAATGGGAGGTTAGCGGAAAGAGCATGAATCAGAAATAAAGAGGAAGAACGAGGTTTCCGAGATGTTAGCAATAGTCTAGACTTGAAGGCACTTTATTCACGATCGTCCGAAGCACAAAACGGATGGGATTACACACGGTAGGATATCTACAACGAGCACTGATTTCGCACGATGTTGTCTGGGGTAGTTGTAGTATGTGACAGATCAGTATGTGACTAGTAAGTGCGTTACTATACTCAGTGTGTGAATTTTCCCAAAGAGTGTTATATTCAAACGTATAAAAATATTACACATGTGTGAATATTACGATGTTTGACTATTTCAAACATTACTAGATGTTTGATAAAATACACTCATCGAAGTGTGTGATTTACACACATTCTCTATAATGCATTTCACACGCGCATATTAAGAGGATAATGCATGACGTTTGAAAAATTATGCATTAAAAATGTGTGACGCATTAATATTCACGCATTTCAAGTGTGTGACGTGTTAATATTCACACATGTGTGATAGATCTACTTCTAACAGTGATGTTGTCTGGGGTAGTTGTAGTATGTGACCGATCAGTGTCTGACTAGTAAGTGCGTTACTATACTCAGTGTGTGAATTTTCCCAAAGTGTGTTATATTCAAACGTATAAAAATATTATACATGTGTGAATATTACGATGTTTGACTATTTCAAACATTACTAGATGTTTGATAAAATCCACACATCGAAGTGTGTGATTTACACACATTCTCTAATGCATTTCACACGCACATATTAAGAGGATAATGCATGACGTTTGAAAAATTATGCATTAAAAATGTGTGACGCATTAATATTCACGCATTTCAAGTGTGTGACGTGTTAATATTCATACATGTGTGATAGATCTACTTCTAACAGTGATGTTGTCTGGGGTAGTTGTAGTATGTGACTGATCAGTGTGTGACTAGTAAGTGCGTTACTATACTCAGTGTGTGAATTTTCCCAAAGTGTGTTATATTCAAACGTATAGAAATATTACACATGTGTGAATATTACAATGTTTGACTATTTCAAACATTACTAGACGTTTGATAAAATCCACACATCGAAGTGATTTACACACATTCTCTAATGCATTTCACACGCGCATATTAAGAGGATAATGCATGACGTTTGAAAAATTATGCATTAAAAATGTGTGACGCATTAATATTCACACATTTCAAGTGTGTGACGTGTTAATATTCATACATGTGTGATAGATCTACTTCTAACAGTGTAATGTTCAAATAGAAGAAGAATTCTGTTCGCGCGCGATGGCCGCGCAACTTTCAGCCGGAAACTGAAATTTGCGCTCGACAGCGCCCGAGAAAGGCGAAGTGAATCTCTCGATAAGCAGCGCTTTTGTTTTATAATCTGTTTGCTCGCAAAGATTTCAGTTTCTTTGAAAAAAGTAAGAAATAAATCATTACTTGCGCTAACTCGTATTAGAAATCTGTTTCATAATAGGGGACTTTCTTGTAATTAAAGACGAGTTTGGTTGACCTCAGTGACAAAGATAAAACGCGAAAGAATATTTGAAGTAGAAAGCGCTTTTCAATTAGCGAGCGAATTCTCCAAATAACACGCCCAGGTATCTCCCAGCAATGTTCTGCGAAATATATCGAAATCCGCGAATGAGAATGAGCCGTCATACACGGGCCGCGCGAATCCTGAGGGCGCGATAGGACCGTTCTGCTGTCAGACATCTTCTACGATCCCTTAAGTGCGCCTCAACCGAACGCACATTTCCCTCGACATGTCTGCCGCGTATTTCGATGCACGCCGTGTACGCGCTACCCCCCGAGTTTTGCTACGAACTAATTAACTCCGACGCATCCTATCACGCTTGTTACCTAGCCGGAATCGCGTTCCGCGCCTCGGCGCATTTCGATAGTGAATTACCCACCGCTCCGCGTCCAAGTTACAATTTCGAGGTGATGGCGTTAATTTAGAATTCCTTGAATTAAAGCGCCGCCCCGGCGGTGCCGGCGCGCGAGCGCGAGCAACGGCCACCTCCGGCGGGTGTCGCTGTGAAAATTTTAAGAGACTTTTTCGAAATGCAACGATCCGCGGCGGCGAGACGCCACGTAAACATTTCTCCCCGTGTAACTTGTTTAAATGCAGATAACATCGCGTCGCTATTACGAAAGTTTCGACTACTTTAGCACAATAACTCGATTCGACTGTGCAGCATTATTTGATACTGCAGGTCCCCGACCGTAGATTGGACCTCGCAATCCGATGAGATCTGACTCGTGCAGGTAAACAGGATCAAAGGAAAAACTTTCCACTTTCCGGGAATCACATTGGATTTGGATTACGTGCGTTTGTGACCGGACTCAGCGAAATTCGCGACACGATACGCTTCTCTGGGATCGTCCAATGATAGATGCAAATGACCGGAGAAAGAAATCTTTGAAACGCGACACACGTGATCGAGTTATCAATCCGAGACGTACAGCCGTATGAAATCGAATATATTATATTATATTTATATGTGTATATATCTCGGCAAAACTATGCAAAACGATCAGATTGAGACTCTACAAGATATACACTGTAAAAACCGGGAATTGTCCCGTTATGTACAGTTAACGAGAGACCTAAGAAGAGAGTGACTGAAAAGTGATAGATAATATTCGAGCGCCTTTCTTGTATTAATATAATTAGAAACGTGATATTTCGGCTAAGTATACAGGCTTGTGTACACAAGCAGTGCATTTCCGAGAGATTTATTTGAGGAGAGGAGAGTTGGAAGGCGAGCGTTTCGAAACGCGGGAGGGAACAAAGAGATTTTTAAATAGCCTGGCGAAATGAAAGGGGAAAGAGGGAGGCTGGCGAGTGGAGACAAGGGGGGGGTGTGCGATTAACCCTTTACAGTGGCCGTGCCGTTATTTCACGCAAAGAATCGGTACAATTTTCGAAACAAACAGACGGCATAAAGTATTACGGGCAAAGCGGCGTTTCTAAGGCGTGAATATTGCATTTATTAGACCAGGTGATAAACGACTCGCAGGTGCGGCGAAAGGGTGACTCGGGCAACAATACGCGTAAACTTGGAAAGTTCCGCAGTGTTGTTCGCGTTACGAGGTGTAACGCGATAATCGTGGAAGCCGCGTCTCTACTTAAAATATCGAAATCATCCTGCGGCTTTCATGTAGGAAGTTGCCATTTCTTAGGCCGGCGAGAGACAGCGATCTAAAGAATTTGTCAGTGCGGGATTTACTTAAGAAATATACATTTATTTCGATATCAGTAGACGTCGAAAAACTTTATGAGAGTTTTTTAATTTTACTAGTAAAACGTACGATAACATTTTTAACAACTCTCATAAAAGTTTTCGAAATGCCACGTTGTCCCACGATTACACGATTTTCAGAATAAAGGAGAAAGTAAAGTGTCAAAGCGATGTCGAGTGAAAATCTTTATGCGCACGCACACACGCAAATTAGGCGATTTCATTTTATCCCAACCGCTCCGGAGTCGAAATTGGATTTTGACAAGTGGGGCATTCCAGAAACCTTTTAAATTATTATTTAGAATCCCATCGATTAAATCCCGCGACTCCTTATTCTCGGGAAAAGAGGCTTCGCGGGAATGTTAACATTCAGGGAGTCGCCCGACATTTCCCACCGGAAGAAACGCTATTGCCCGCGGTCGGATATATAGAAATGCCTTTGATGACGGTGACGACATACATTGATACTCGCAGAAATACGAAAGGCGAGCGAAAACCATGAAAGCGAACGCGACATAAGAATTTCACGACCAGTTGCGAAAGTAGCTCGAAGAAATTCGCCGAGGGATTGAGTTGTTGCCAAGTTACTCAAAGCCCCAGTTTACCTTTACAATAGTTTATTATCGCGTATTTTTTTTCCTTCAAAATCATGTACTACGCATTTAAATATATTCGTCAACAACACATTTTCACGACTAAATACATGCGTCACGTTTTATATATTCGTGCAAGTCGGCGCTAGAAAACCACTAGAAATTAAATGTGTCATAGTTCTTTTTTTAGTATAAAATATTCAATCGAGGTGAAGAGAAAGTCACGCGAAGTACGCTTGGCCGTGAATGCGTTAAATATTAAATATCGATACGTCATATGTCTAGTGTTATTTATAATGTTGAGATATAAATATCTCACCAGCTGCTTGTCGGAGGGAAAAGTAGTACAAGACTTTTTTTTACTTGATTCGGTCTCAGGAACATGCTGTTGCAATAATGCTACAATTATTGAAAATATTTGCGTACGTAAATTTTGTGTGTTACAATACACAAAAATGTTTAATAATTGAAACACTATTGTAACAGCACATTTTTGAGACCAAATCAAGTCAAACAGTCCTGTGCTAATTACTAGTAGAATGTATGGTGAAATTTCGAAAAACCTCTCGTAAAATTCTTTGAAATGCCACGTAGTCCCACGATTTTCAGGATAAAAAAGAAAAAATTCTCTCCGCGTGCGCATGTATGCATAAATAATCGGATTCTATGGATTATATGAAGATTCCCTTAAG
>NW_011967126.1:387792-417814 GCF_000949405.1 Vollenhovia emeryi
CTGAATAAAACTGGACCATTATTGACCAGTTTTTTTATCAGTAACTGGTACAACTGTTTCTTTTATCAGTAACTTGTTTCAATATACTGATCGTGCTGTCATCAGTTTCAATAATCAGTTATCCACCAGTTAGTGCCCAGTTTTTTTATCAGTTTTGGCTGCATTTTTTCTTAAGGGTTCGACGCGCATTTAAAAGACTGTAGAGACTTGCTATTATACAATTATACGTGTTACTGCGACTCATTCGTTTTAACACAGAGATACGTCAAGCTAGCTACCCCACGAGATTATCCCTCGCTCGTGAATTCGTCCTTAGAATTGGAGCATCCGCGAAATCTGTCTTTATCCACTGTTTCTAATATGTCACGCGGTCCACCACAATATTATTATAATGTAGACCCGTACAGATGTACCTGCTTCCACAAATTCCCAAGGGATAACAACGAACGAATGACACGGATTTTGCGGACATATTTATTGGTCTAAACCCGCTAAACTATTATAAGTCCGTTTACATGATTTAATAGTTTGTACAAAGTTCTGTCACGCTGTCTTATAGGTGAATATTATTAAACAGGATGTAACTTTCGCGAATTAAATAATAATCGACGCGATTTCCAAGAAATTAAGAAGAACGTAATACAAATATTTTCGTCAAATTTAAATGATAACAATTTAGAGTAAAATTTGATAAAACTCTTTCTGGCTGATCAAAATTTCGACAACGGTACAAGCGACATGGTTCAACATTTTCGTTGCTGCTGAAATTTAAAATCTGTTTTATCAAAGCGGATAGACAATTTTCCACATGGCGTATCACGCATCTTGCTCAGTTTTGCAGTTTCGTAAAGAGAGTCATATCAAATTAAATATTTCGAAAGTGCCTTTCACACACGTGTAAGATGCCGGACGCATATCCTTCGCGCTACATTATTGAGGAAGGAGACGACTGTGAAAAATTTAGTTTTATTCCCCGGCCAATATCAAACGACCACATCAAACGGAAACTTGCATCTCAGATGCCGTGGCTATGCAGAGAGAAAAATACAGAATATTCAATGTGGAACAGCCTCGGATAAAATCTCAGCCCCCTCCCTTCGGAAAAGAATATTTGATACTGGCGGGACAATCTTTTCTTTCGCATTATAATAAATTAAAATCTGGAAAAGAAATTACTCTCTCGCCATTGCAAACCGGCCCTGGCGATTAAGTTACCTCGTCTGAAATTTAATTAAACAATTTGTATGCGACGAAGGATTCGCCACACAATTATTCGACATTACACGGAATCGCGGTACAAAAAGAAGACCTTTCCCTGGGACGACGCACCTTCGCAAATTTGCATATCCGCGGATTTATTTGCGAGAAGAAAATCTTTACTCTGTCGTTGATAAACCGGAGGCCACGTCACGACACGGTGCGTCGGCGGAATAAATCAATTAGATCGAAAACTTTGTGGAGAGAAAGCGCAATGAACCCGGCGCAGATAAAGTGCAAAGGGCTGAGTGCGATAATGCAAATGATATTCGCGAACGTTTGCGCAACACGGACACACTTAGCTGAACTAACGACGATAAGCTCACATTGTACCGACGAAAAAAAAAATACGCAGCGAACGGGAAAGTCTCGTAGAAACTGGCCATCTTGAACCGTCGCACAGTGGTCTGGAACGGACAAACACTTGTTCAAAATAGTCTACAGGTCATATTTCTTAACCGATTTTAATGTTTCTTGAACAGAAATACTCGGAAATAAATTCTGAAGAGAACTGTGAGAGCCGAATTTTGATTTTTTGTGTTGGTGCAAAAATATGTAAGAAAAAATGTGTTAAACTAGCACTTTTCAACTAAATTATTTTTTATCTAACTCCAAGCTACTTTAACAACCTTACTATCGATGAAAATCAATACTGTCCCATCATAAGAAACAAAATAATTCAATAATAATTTAACTTAATTGTTATTAACAAATTATTGAAAGAAATTATGGTTCCTCGTGCTTTATCACAGAAATAATTAGTTTATTAACTTAATTGGTCTAAAATTACTATAATAATGATTTCTAACAAAACTTGATTGTAAACTAACAATATCCATGATTATAAACAATCAAATAAACAAATAGTAATTTTTAGATTCCTTATTTCAGGGTATTTTAAATATATGAATTAGTTACACGTGGAATCTCATCCACAAATTGCTTGTGTCTTCTGATTTCTATATCGCTTCCTTAAGGCAACAATGGACAAAGCCGGAAGATGAGGTCGATATAGAAATTATGCAGCTAATTCAGCAATACCAACTACAAGCTGACAACTAAACCGTTTTAAAAACATATTTCCTGTCACAGGAACAATGTACACAATTATTTACAACATTACACACGCGCGCGCGAGCATGATCAATGATTTGATTATATTTTTGTGTGTTGGTTAATAACAACAAATTTACATTGTTAACGTAATTCTAGTATCTATTGGATTATGAATTAGTTACACGTGGAATCATAATTCCACGTGTAACTAATTCATATATTTAAAATACCCTGAAATAAGGAATCTAAAAATTACTATTTGTTTATTTGATTGTTTATAATAATTGATATTGTTAGTTTACAATCAAGTTTTGTTAGAAATCATTATTATAGTAATTTTAGACCAATTAAGTTAATAAACTAATTATTTCTGTGATAAAGTACGGGGAACCATAATTTCTTTCAATAATTTGTTAATAATAATTAAGTTAAATTATTATTGAATTATTTTGTTTCTTATGATGGGACAGTATTGATTTTCATCGATGGTAAGGTTGTTAAAGTAGCTTGGAGTCAGATAAAAAATAATTTAGTCGAAAAGTGCTAGTTTAACACATTTTTTCTTACATATTTTTGCACCAACACAAAAAATCAAAATTCGGCTCTCACAGTTCTCTTCAGAATTAATTTCCGAGTATTTCTGTTCAAGAAACATTAAAATCGGTTAAGAAATACGACCTGTAGCCTATTTTGAACAAGTGTTTGTCCGTTCCAGACCACTGTGCGTCGGCTTTAATCCCGGCGCTGCGTGAACGCGAATAAAAGGAAATAATTTGCGAGCGGGAACAAAACGAGAGGCCCCTCCGCATTTTTCATCTCTCTTCACTCCGATACGCGATGATCTGAGTAATTATTGGCGTACGAAAAGCCGCGTATCGCGCCGGGAGATTTCCCGCACAAAGCGCGCGCGATTTCTTGATCGCGGCGCGCCGGACAATGGACAAACCGTGCATTTACGGCGATAAATTTCCGCGATTCGCCGATTCTACAATTCTGCGCGATAATATAAAGAGAAATTCGCCCCCGCCGATATCCGTAAATCGTCGCGCGGCGATTTCCATGAAATTCTCACGTTAATTTGGACCTCCTCATTTGCGCTCGACGCGTGTTGTGTCTCTCTCCGGCAATTTGAATCGCGTGGCGCATTTCGCGCGCGCGCGCGATAACATTCGACCCTGTCGCGCGCGAGATTTGAATACATTCGCGCCGCGCGGGTTAAGTGTCGCGCGGCGAAAAGAAACAATCCCGCTGTCCTCCCCGTCCCGTCGAAGCGTTTATTTAAATTCCAATGAATTCCAGCGTAACGGAATTCGTTCGTCATTTATTCAGACGCGTCGATCCACGATGAGAACAGTAACTTCCATCTCGGCCGAGGACTCGCCGGTGGAATTTGAATTTTAAGGGCACTTCCGGATCGTAAGCTCGACTTCAGTGCTCACGTGCTTCTTTCCAGTTGTACCTCCCGCCGGGAGGACACACACACACACACACACACACACACACACACACACACACAGACACTTACATACATACACGTGCTGCCCATCCCACGGGTCGCTCGGAAATTCTTGCTATCTATCAGGCATTTCGGAACGACCGAGGAAACAGCGCGGCGAGTGGCGAATAAATTTGTGCTTCACCAAAAGTACACTTTACCTTAATCTACAATCTAAAATTAATATTAAACTCGTTTCACATTCCCCGGCTTTTAAGGAGACAACGATAGCGGCAGATGGACAAATAAATTCGCGCTTCTTCCCGGCGCAGAATCTCCAAGAATGTGAAATTTAATAAGCGAAGACAATAATTACGAATTTATTGTAACTGCTACTAAAATGTGGAACTCAAAAAGAAACACTGACCCAAATACGACGACAATAAACGTGATAATAAATTGAAATTACGGTATCTGTCGACAGGATGAAGAAACTTTTATTTATTTTAATTTCTAGAGGCTCATTTTTATAAAAAAATATTCCTCTTCTTTAATTTGTAAATTAGATGTAAAAGTAGTGTCCAGTGATATGCGTACAATCTGTTACACCGAGGGGAATAAAACAATTATTAATATTATTAATATTAATAATTTATTAATATTAATATTAAATCATTAATATTAATGTTCATTCTTTTTCAAATTTGCTTAACAAATAATTCACACCGTTTTGCATATCTAGAGATCGAAATGTTACTTGCGCATATTATCATAAAACATTTTTCGGCTCAACGGTTTCCGATCGAGATGCAACGAATTGTCACTCGGATGCCATTCGAAAGTTATCGCGTAATTATCGCGCGCATCGAATACTGGGTAAAACGACGTCATTTGCATTCAACCGGAAAAAATGGCGCGATATTTCGATCTCGGCGAAAAATCGGCGGGGTAATCAAGCGAGGATAAACGGATTGACGGCTAATTATGCCGATTTACCGCGAATATTTCGTACCCTGTAATTCGCTTTTGCGAAATTTCCTCCGCGCCTGTCCCTCCGTTGCACGCAAACAAGACTTTCCATACGCGTGGAGAATATTCGATACCTACGTTTGGAAATTTCCACTTGAGAAATTTCAAAACGTCGCGCTATCGATAAGCAACGTCGACGTCTATCCAGTCGCAGTATATTTCATTCGAAATAAGGAAGATTCCTCGCTTCCCAATATAGAAGAGTGCGTCATAAGACTTGGATGATTCTGAAGATAATACCGTAACACAAATCCGAGAGAGAGAGAGAAAGAAAGAGAGAGAATGTAATGCATATTCTTAAATGTGCACAATGTAACAGAAATTGTGTACTTTTCTTAAGGGAATCCTGGAATGCCCTGCACCTCTTGCACCAGAGCTGTCAATCTTCAATAATTTTTTCCCTTCTCTCAGCCAAAATCTACGGGAAGCATTGTTAACGTCACGGGGAATTATTCGATATTAAAACTTAAACAGTTTCTGCGCGTGTTGCGTGTTCAAGTAAACAATAAAAATTATTGTTCTCCTATTAATTTCACGTAAGTTTCATCGCAAAATTGCAATCCAAAATAGGATCATCAACATATTTATTTAAGGTACTAAACAGTAACGATCTTTCGCGATTTCTAACTGAATTTTCGGTAAAAGACCTTCGCGTTATAAGTTAAAGAATATAATTCTCTCATTACTTTATCATTATTTTTGTTTATGAAAAACAAGCACAATCTTCTTGATGTAACAAACGTTCTATATATAAATTGTGTAACTAAATAATTGTGTACGTTGTGTACACATTGGTGATTGTTTCCAATAAAACTATACGGCAGAATTGCACTTATATTTAATTAATGTAGTTTCACACAACCTTCTTCGTCATCTTTACCACAATAATACGCAATATGTAGCTCCACACACGAGCGTCAAAACGATTTATACCTGCAATTTATATGACAAAAGAATTCCTCCTTTTTCTGCCGATTAATCCTCGCAAAGACAGAATCTGCGCTGACGTATACATTTTATCGAGCGGCTCCGTTATAATTAGTTATAATGTACATACGTTCGCAGCCATTGTGAATATGTACGGATAATGAGTACCCGTCAGCAGTCTTTGATCAGTGAAAAGTCGCCTATCTCGACGTTGCTACGTCAGCTTTTATGCAAAATACACGCATACTTTTTTTTATACACTGACTTATAACAAGTTGACTATTTGTTGAACTATAACATTCAGTTTTCAGGCTCTGAACGGATAGAGAATATTTTTAGTCTCTGCCAGTAAATAAAGGGAATTTTTTTTAATTTTCCGTAAACGCGTGAGTTTATTTCTGTTATTGGTAATCGAATATAGAGAGTTTTGGTAAAAATTTACAAACACGGACCCAGCCCCAATGACCTTGACCCTGGCATATGTTGTCAAGGTCACCCGAGGGTTTCTGAGTGACCCACGGAAGGTTTTAGCCGTCGCTCGTTGTTTGTTAAAAAGTTATAAAGGAAAGAACTTTCGTAAATGCTATGTAGTTTATGATATTATATAATAAAAATTAATAGTGAGCAACACACATACCACATGTACTGTATGTGTGTGTTGCTCGCTATTATTTCTTATTAGACTTACAAACTTGGTTTCAGTGATGCCATATCGTTCTTTCATTTTGCCGGAATAGCAAGCTGCTTTCGATCTGTACACGTAAGACATTTAATTTGTGTATTACACAAGTGTTTCCGCGAACTGACAGTTTCTAGGTTAGAAAGGTGCAAAAGTGCAGATCTGCACTCCAGCATCCCCTTAATTGTGGAAATAGATGTGTCCAATTCGTTAGAAGTGTCTACCGATATAGAAAAAAAGTTTCGTACGCAAGAAGCAAGAAGACTCTTCTCTCAAAGTATTACTTTTGTAAGATAAAAATAAGGCACGTTATTCTTCAAAACTCCGGACTGCAACTCCCGGTTACAAGCCTCTTTCGGTGACCTCGGCGAATTCCGGTCAGCCGATTACGTATTATAGGTTCCACCAGTCTTATTGAAATCTGCTATCCCGGCGAGGGATCGCCAGCATTAATTGCCGAAAGTTTCACTCGAACGCCCGGGTTTCTGCTCTTTGGCTTTGCACCCGGCCGTGACGCGCAAAAGCTCTTCGCAAACTTATTCGCCTGTAGATTGTTCGCCGAGGATAATGGTTCAAAGTGGGCTCGGCCCAAAGTTGCACGATGCTACAGCGAGCTCGACGCTATGAATCTGGGTTGGCGCGCCAACCATCTAGGTTGTGCTAAAGAGCACACCATCACTAGAACTCTGATTAAAGGAACGTAACGAATTTCCCCGATCCTTACGGGACGCGACGTTCGCCGAGCGCGAGATACCTTTTTTTTTTAATCATACCGCACTCTTCGGCTTCTTTTGTACAAAAACAAGGACGTATCTAATGCATAAACAAATTGATAAGAAGTGCCTGTAGTGGATACTTCTTATAAAAAAGAACGAAAAATATTTTTCCTTAATGAAAATGTCGGGACAAAAGTTGCGCTTCGAGCTGCAATCAATTGAAGAGTCAAAACCCAAACGGCACGCATTTAATCGAAACGCAACGAAAGAATATCAGTTAGATAATAATTTTAAATTGACAAGTTAATGTTAATTTAATTTAACTAATTCTTTCTCCTTAAAAGTAGATTTATCTACTAGAATTTGATTTAAAAAATCTGTACTTTGGTCAGTCATTTAATGAGAATAGCGAGATCTCAATGTAAACGGTTTACTTTAGCAGAATTTAATTTCTATTGTAACGGCAATACAATTGAATCCAAGCCGCTCGGTATCCGAAAATAATTGTCGTTCTTCTGCGAATGTTAAACTTAATTATCCGACTGCTGCACTTTGAATAATGCAAGGAACGCGCCTCGGATCGCGCGGACTGTAAACAGATACCAAACGTGAAGTAAATATCGCAAATTCAAATTGCGTACTCTGCGCCGCTGTAAAGCGCGATACATATTTATAAAAATATGCAGATTTTTAGTATAGCGCCCCAACAAAGCTTTATTAACGTGGCACGGGCGGAAGTGAGACATAGAGAAATGATGTATTACCTACGAAACGTATTTGCTCTAAAATACACAGAGTAAAATACGTTAACACTCGTGTTCGCGCAACGAATTCACTTCTAGCTACGCTTCAGTTTTAGTTATCGGCAAACCTGTTTGCGAAATATTTCGAGAAATTGTTAATTCAATTTCGCAAAAGCATTCTTTACGCGACGTGACAGCAGCGTTTTGTTTCAACTCACCTTGCTCTCATTATTGCTACTTTAATCAAGACTTTTATTTAGTTCGAGCAGCGAAAGGATTGTAGCGAGCGAGTAATAAGGACCGCGGCTTCGCCGTCCCGCTATAATGAAACCCAATCCAGCGATTTGCAATGGGAAAAAAGACCAGCCGAGCTTCCCATTCGCTGTAAAGCTCGGTCCAGCTGCTGCATAATAAATGGTCGATTTTAGTTTGTCTCGTTTTACGCGCCTACCCGATGCGCGAGAATAGCGCCGGGGGGACACTGACTAATGGCCGATTTCGTGCAAACTAAGCTCACGGCAAAAGTTAAGTTGGAAGCGAATAATTTATCAGGCAAGACATCGCGGACCTTGTTTGCAGCGGTTATTTATTACGATCGCTACTACACAAATCACGGGGTGTCTCGCCGTCGCGTCGGTAAGACGACTGACGTCTAGGCATGGTGGAAGCAACGGGAAGGGGAATTTTCGCCATTGAGAAAGGCCAAGTGTATCGGTTCACACGCGATTCGTCCATAAATTCGACAATTTTTTCGGCTATTTTTCAAGTTAGATTTCAATCGACACCGCCCTTCTTTTATTGAATAAAAAAAAATAGATCAAACTGAAGCGTTCCTTGAATCGGCAGCAAATGTAATTATTAAACTCTCGTTATAGAGTTATTTCTTTTGTCTGTCAATGATGAGACGATACCGCAATCGAAATTGCTGATTTCTCTCGGTTAAACGATCGCAAACGCAACCATCGCGATTTGAAATATTTTACTCAACTATCTCGATAATAGCTTGGAGAGAGGAACACTTAGAGTAATGAAGTGCATCAGCAAGAAGACGGGGAGTCATATATAACGCGGACCAATGGAACTATGTACCGGGCGGAAATCGGAAAATGATCAACGCGTTATCAGCCGTGCCACCTTCCAGTTTCAAGATGTACGCCATTGCCATTATCTACATCACGAACTCGCGCTGCGAAATGTATTCGCGTTTTATTTCCCCGATGTACGATCGCACTCAGCGAGCAGAGGGAAAGAGATAGGGGAAGTTTCGTTGTTTCAATTAATTGTTACACGGCGAGCGCTCAATTAATTTGAATGCCGAAAGACTAAGCACACCGATAGAAAAATATGTAGTATTTAAAACTATAATTTCATATTAAAATAATTTTTGTCAGGAATATCATTTTTATAGTAATTATTACTATAACATTAGTAATTGCAACCATAGAGACACAGTGATGTCAACTATGTAAAAAATTTACTACAAAACGTAAGTTTTTAACTGTTATTCTGTTAAAATATCCAGGTAATGAATAGTGAATTAGTTAATTGTTTTTATATAGTAAATACGAATATCAAAATAATAGTAAACTTAACTACATTTATACACTGATAGAAAAATATGTAGTATTTGAAACTATAATTGCATAGTAAAATAATTATAGTCAGGAATATCATTTTTATAGTAATTATTACTATAACATTAGTAATAGCAATCATAGAGACACAGTAATGCCAACTATTTAAAAAATTTACTATAAAACGTAAGCTTTTAACTGTTATTCCGTTAAAATATCCAGGTAATGAATAGTAAAATAGTTAATTATTTTTATATAGTAAATGCAATCACAATAATAGTAAATTTAACTACATTTCCATCATCCGCCTTACTAATCACACGGCAAACAAAAGTGAAGTGATTCGGAATGTTCTCACTAGAGGGACGCGCGGTACAAGACTTTCTCGTAAGAAGAAAACCGCTTAGGGTGTTATAAATACGGATAAGTTTACGCATTCGTATAAGATTACTTATCTTTTCTTTGAAAGAGGCTTTCTTGTGCTATTCTTTGTGAGCGCAAAGTGATGTAACCAATGAACATAGTGAACGCAATGTATCTATAATAAACAGCGGGGAATATTATTTCAATATTACATTGTACAGTTTATTACTATTTCGTATGTTTTATCGTACTTTTCACTGTGTTTCAAGTAACTTAATTTTATAGTACGGTTAACTGCACAAAAATCTATTTTTAGTTTACCATAACTATTTCATATGGTTGTGCTGATTTATGTCATAGTGACAATGACTATAAATTTGTGTCCACTCTGCTATAATTTGCATGTTTAATAAAACTATAAAAATATGTTTGGAGCCAAAATTCACTATACATTATAGTGAGATTATAGTTACTCGAACCATTTTGTTTCTATCAGTGTAGTCGATATTTTAATCAACGAATATTCAGTTACTTAATGCAGTCGAATAAATTCAAATTGCCAGACGTGGAAGAACAAGAAACGCAGTTATTTCTCTTGCAGAAAATCACTGACAATTGAGCGAATAAACTGTGTGCTAAGGCCTTAAAAAAGTACAGCCTGTCAGTGCGCAGCTTATTACTACGGATTCCCCCAGCGATATCGCTAATTCGGTCATTCCGAAGGAACTCAGGTCGAAGCTTCGGCAAGCCAGGCAGCAACGCGGCTTTCGAGGGTCCACTAAGCCCCTCTGTTCTTCAGTGCTGCGCCAACTCAGCACTCTTCGACCTGTATTTCAAGAGTCCACTTGAGTTTCACTCAAACACCGGCTAATAAAGGGCCTAGGCACCGCCGTGGATTTCGGCATCTCAATTTTATCCCAACCGCACGCTAAATATTTTCAGCGCACGATTAAGGAAACTCCCGAATACTCGAATTACATTTTCATGGCTTAAGTATATGTCAGGACAGAGACAATTAAACATTGTTAATTACATATTCATTGTTGTTACATTCATGTAATTTATGAAATGGGTTTACTGACAATGAGAACTTGCATCCGCGAAAACACCTATCGGGCCGCAATTTCTTTGCACGACGAAAATTCCAATAATTTGACAAACGACAACTTTTTATTGTTAAAAATGTGTGTTTGCCTCTTTCTATATTAAAAAGATGATTTTTTATTGAATATCGTGTCAAAAAATAACAAAGAAGCGACAATTAAGTTATATTAATTAAACGGAGCGTAAATAATAAACTAAAAAGATATTTCTCATAAAAAATAATCTCAGAGCTAATTTCAAGAAAAAAATAATAGATTTTAGTTATTTATCGAGATTTATGTTTCATATATAATACAATATTATGTAACTTTATAAATTTTAACATCATGTACAAACTACTATTAATAATCTACATAAGAGAAAACGCGATACAAAAATATTAACAAATTAAAAGAAATAATATTAGATTTTGTAATCAACGACTTTTCCATGAAGCGAGTGAACAAGTCTAGTTCAAGTCGAAAACGTTTACGGAGGATTAATTATCGTAGCAACTATTGAATATTTTGTTCCGCGACACAATGCCGTTCGACGTACTGTAATATTTCAAAGGCTATGTTATAGCAGGTTTCGCTATTTGATTGAAAAATTGAAGTAGTTTCCTAACAGAATGTTCAATTACAAGGACAAACACGAAAAACCATAATTTGTGCTGTCACCAATGCGTCGCTGCAATGCAACAGTTATTGCAGCCGTAACAATGTTATTGAAACAATATATTTTTCGGGTCAATCCGCCGCCCCGAAAAATCACGCCTCTGTTCACCTCGAATAATCGGTTGCCCGTGAAAGACAAAGAGAGTATCGTTTGACACGCGGTATTCATCTCTCCTGCAACAGAGAAGCCAATGCGGCGAACCGTCGTCGTTTTGCTCGTGTCGCGAACAGATTAATCGCTATATAAATCGTCACATAAATCAACTTTGGTATAACTTTTAATCTCTCGCGCGACTTTTGCGTATGTCAAAATCGAAACGCGAATGGAATATTTTTGTCACATAATAAAACACAAAGTATCGAACGTGATGAAAAATACATGGAAAATACAGGCGAAGCCACGTCAATCCTTCTCAATTTCTCCTTTTCTCCTTGTTCCCTTCGTATAATTTGTTTATTTGTGCCATTTGTATAATTCATGCAAACACGCGTTGTATGGAAAAACAAGCGTGCGAAATAACGGGACATATTAAAAGTAAGAAACGGACGTTTCCAAGTGACGATTTTCGTTTCAAGAAAATTTCACGACGTCACTTAAACAGTCGTGACGTTTACAATTTTATCACATGCCAATAAATTCTTTTTACAACAATACAGAAATGCATTTCGACGTTACCGTTTGCCTCTGTATCGCAATTACTCTAATTGACCCCAATTAATTATCCCCGCCGCTGTTCGCTCGCGGGAGGTGCTCGCGCTACGCTTTAATTTGCGCCACTTGATCTGACAGACAATATGATACTGCGATACCAACGTTCCCTCGTAAATACGATGTACTCTTTCGAATCAACGAATATCGCGTCGCTCCCCTGTTTACAATCAAACGATTCCGCGCGTGAAAACAGCAGCGCGAATAATCTCAATTGACACACAAGATTACATCCACGCGAGCCCGATTTATCGTCCTGCACAGCTCTGATTACACGGCTGATCGATTAATCTCTCCGTATATCTCCGCGGACTCTCTTATCAATTCGACGCTCCATAAAGGCGGCGATTACGATCAACGGGCTCGCCCCCAAACGCCCACGGAAAAGATTTCCGGATCTAATGCTATTATAGAGGAAGGTCCTCTATTACGAGATAGAAAGTCCTCTATTATGAGACAGTAGGTTTCCAACATCCGAATTTAATCACAAATAATTTTTCGCAACTACCTATTAGACGATCTAACAATGAATTTTCCTAAACAGATTTCACTCCAAGGGCAATAAATTCGTAGTGGAACCGACAGACGACGCCTATTAATTTAGGAGAAACTCCGCTGTCGTGGATGATAAAAATGCAGTTAAATTTACTGTTATTGTGATTGTATTTACTATATAAAAATAGTTAACTAAGTGACTATTTATTACCTGAATATTTTAACAGAATAATAGTTAAAGGCTTATATTTTATAGTAAAGTTTTTAAATAGTTGACATCGCTGTGTCAGTATGGTTGCTATTACTAATATTATAGTAATAATCATTGAAAAAAATTATATTCCTGACTATAATTATTTTACTATGCAATTATAGTTTCACATGCTGCTATTTTTCTCTCAGTGTAGAATAAGCTTAACTGTAATCTCGCGAGCGAGTGTTGTGCGAGTGCAACAGCTGAGGAAGGCTGAAAGGAGGACGAGGCCCTGGGAGACATCAGGACGGTTGCGGGGCAAGCTTGGTGAGTAACTTATCATTTATTCGTCACTTTGCTCGCGGAATTACTCGTTTATTTCCACATGTCCGTGTTCTCTCCCGTTCACTCAAGAGAGCACTCCGAGGCCCCAGATTCGCGAGACCGAACGCAAGAGGATAACGACTAGCTAAAATGTTGTCCCACCGATTACGTGATTCCATTTGATCTCATATGAGTTTATCTGACTAGAAATAATTTCATCTGATTGCAAAAAATTTCCTTACATGCACGTTTAAAAACACGTTTAAAGAGCTGTTAGGTTTCCTCAAAAGATTATATATTTTTTATTTTACTAATAAGTATTTGCTTGTAGAGATAATTTCAGTTAACATTGTAGCATTCGGTTGGACAGAAAACGTGCTCCCTTGCTTCCCACTTTTCCCACTAGTCTAATCGAGAAGTAATTATAGTATAGATAAATTTTAATTCGAGACTAGGCGATTCCTAATATCGTCCTATTTTCTTACTGCACAATGTTACAAGTTTAAATATATTACGAGTATGTTTCGTCTCTTCTTCTTCTTACTCGCGTATTAGGCTTAAAGCTTGTTTTATCCAGTTCTGGTACAGAACAAACTGGTATTTTGAGAATTTGGTTTTACTTCATCTTCGGCAGGCTGCTAGCTTTGCCGAAGGAAACCTCCAACCTGGAGGGCTACACCCCTGAAGGGTACGTGCGGCAAGATACTTTCGGT
Organism: Vollenhovia emeryi; assembly: GCF_000949405.1. Taxonomy (NCBI): domain Eukaryota; kingdom Metazoa; phylum Arthropoda; class Insecta; order Hymenoptera; family Formicidae; genus Vollenhovia; species Vollenhovia emeryi. The sequence continues at coordinate 401,766 of NW_011967126.1, forward strand.
GGTTGCCACTTTCCTCCGCGAAGTCCGAAAAAACCAGCGGTTACCGCGACTGGATTTGAACTCGAATCTTTTCGTTCATTTATTTACTAAGCAGCGCACATTTCCCTGTGCCACGCTCGCCATATACTTTATCTCAAACAACCCTTCTGCGAGCGTAAGACTCGATTATGCTTAATCTATGGACGATCGTGTCGGGAGCCATGCGAGCAAAAACGAAATGTTTCATTGACTTTATAATCCGCGTATAAGCGGTTGCGCTCGAGGCGGACTAGGAGGATTCGCGGCGAATCAAAATTCCTGCTGGCGCAGCGACAATTTCACGGCACGGGCTATTAGGTGGAGAGTTGCATCTGCATAGGCGGCAATACATGTACATATAACGTAGGGCCCGTCAGCGGCGTGCCGGACGATGGAATTACCGGGACTGACGGAGCGCATGCCGGAATAATAATTCACGCAATGCGGAAAAAAAACGCACCTGCGTCCCCTGCGCGCGATTTGCAATTCGAATCGCGCGCTCGCACGCGAGCCGGTGGGTCCGGGCGAGCTTCCTCTAATCCTAAACCTAAATCCGATCCAGAGGCAACGAAGTCTCGAAGTGGTGATTATGTGTCGACTGAACTCTGTGCAGATTCTCTTGTAATATTTTGTAAAAGTAACATCCAACTGATTATAGATAATCGCGAGTTAGCGGGAATGTTATTCACACATTACATTAAACAATTTTACTCGTCATTGGAGGAATTTGTGTACTTATTCACAGGAGGTTGGGAAGTAACTTGTTACCTGTAACGAAGTTACAGCTGCAGTCACTTATTTGGTAACTCGAACTTAACTTCGTTACCTTCTCTCCATCTGTAACTGTAACTTAACTCAGTTACATTTTTTCGATAACTAGTAACTTAACAGTTACATTCATAGTTACTTTATATATTACATTTTTTTCGATACGTTAAAGTTTTTCGATAACTAGTAATTTTGTCCGAAATGTTACATTCTCTCGATAACTAGTAATTTAATAGTTATACGTTAATAGTTACTTTATACATTGTTTAAACCTCCGCAGATTGCATCAGGCCTTGCATTTGCGCGTAAACGCCTTTATCGACACTTTATTATTCAAATGTAGATTTGATATTTTTCTTTTCATTTCATGAAAGTATCTGCAAAGTAACGATTCGTTACTTTTTTAGTAATTGTAACGCGTTACATTTCAGAATTGGTAACTGTAACCAGTTACATTTTTAAAAAGTATACACTGTTAGAAGTAGATCTATCACACATGTGTGAATATTAACACGTCACACACTTGAAATGAATATGAATGCGTCACACATATTTAATGCATTATTTTTCAAACGTCATGCATTATCCTCTTAATATGCGCGTGTGAAATGCATTAGAGAATGTGTGGAAATCACACACTTCAATGTGTGGATTTTATCAAACATCTAGTAATGTTTGAAATAGTCAAACATCGTAATATTCACACATGTGTAATATTTCTATACGTTTGAATATAACACACTTTGGGAAAATTCACACACTGAGTATAGTAACGCACTTACTAGTCAGACTCTGATCAGTCACATACTGCAACTACCCCAGAAAACATCGTGCGAAATCAGTGCTCGTTGTAGATATCCTACCGTGTGTTATCCCATCCGTTTCGTGCTTCGGACGATCGTGAATAAAGTGCCTTCAAGTCTAGACTGTGTCCTATTGCTAACATCTCGGAAATCTCGTTCTTCCTCTTTATTTCTGATTCATGCTCTTTCCGCTAACCTCCCATTAACACTAACCTAACCTAACCTCCCACTTGGATCGCATCATATAATGTAATAAGTTGTTTTAAACGGCAAGAAACGTGTAAAAAGTGCTTTCACCAAATTACATATGTGTATAATAGTAAAACACTTGGATTTGCAATGCAGTGCAATCTTTTTTATACATTTATTGGCACCTTGAAAATTACACACCTAAATAAGTTATACACCTCCATTTGTGTGAAAAGTTACACACGCCAATAAAATCAAATATCCATTCGTGCATGAAAAAGTCACACACTTACAGATGTCTTGAAATGGCGGACACACATCACATGCGATAAAGTGTGTGATATTCACACACTGCTTCTAACAGTGTAACTATAACCAGATACTTTTATAAATGTAACTTTCTCAACCCTGCTTATTCGGCTGACAGGGATATTTCGATTCAGCTCGATTCTAAAATTGGACGCATTCTTCGAATATCATTGTCAGTGGAGCTAATTTTAAATGGGAGAACCCACCAACCCCGCCGGCTCGCGGGTCGGATTGTCGGTCGATAATTATTATAGGTAACGGAAAATGAGGAAATGAGGAATGCGGTAATCAGTTCGTCAGTAATAGCACTTCGCGGTTTCCTTCCTTCGGACAATCCGCTTTTCCCGGGCGAAATAAAAATTTGCTCATTAACGGCCGAAAATTTAAAAATTAATGCGTCTCTCGTGCCTCTCGCTGGACGTAGAATAGCGGTATTGTATATTATTACTTGCGGCACAGAATCGATCCTGGGCGCGACGAGTACACGATTTCTAATAATTCGAAGAAAAGGACTGCGTTACTCAATATTGAAAAAAAAATTATTGGGCATCTATAATCATTGTACTGTACTGAATATAATACCAGGAAGGACTTTAAAAGTTGTTTAGACTCGATAAACTCTTTATAAAACTCTCGATGGAGTCAATAAATAACTTTTAAATAATACACGGAGAGAATGTTCTCTTAAAATTTACCCTGAAAATCATGCAATCCTGGGACAACATGGCATTATGAGGGTTTTTTTCAAATTTTACTAGTACATTTTACTAGTAATTATACTTACAATTAGTATACATTTTACCACTGAATTGTACAGTAAAATTTACTATACCAGTTTGCTAACAAAATGTATGGAAAAATTTCAAAACACTCTCATAAAGTTCTTCAAAATGCCACGTTGGCTCACGATTACATGATTTTCAGGGTAAAGTAGAGAAAATTCCCTCCGTGTAAAAATCATTCTGGTATTAGATTCAATACAGTATTATGAGTGCCTAATAATTCTAGTCAAGATATATAATATACATATAATAATTTGTATACAATATATTCTATATATGTGCATTATACACATATGTACATTATGTATATAAAACGGAAAGCATTTAATGGGAGATAATTCCGTTATGCAAACGGCTTTCACGGCCATTCGATGCGAATGAGCGTAGAGTGCTAGAGCGTTGCTCGGCAAGTGGTTTTGCCTGGAAGCTCGCCTAAAGCGGTTTATACTTCATCCTCCACAATTTGCGCGACAGAGGCTGTCAGATGAGCATGTTGACGGTGTATGGATTAGTCGGAGGCGCGTCGTACAAAATCGAACCTGTTCGCGCTTCGTGCGCGGCGACGCCAACAAAACACGGGCGGCGGTGCAGCTCGCCGGGAAGTCGGCGATGATCCTCGCCGTACGCCGGCGCGATAGAGCTCGCCATTTTTACGAGAGAGACCCCCGACGGCATTATTAACCCGAGCGCTTCTCGCGGATACCTCCGCTTCGCAAATAAGTCTTCTCGAACTTGTTAAGAAAAAAATTATACAACAAAGGATTCTCTTATAGCAAAATTTTCTCCCACGTGCGAGGGAAAAGTTTTAACACTTTTTTTTCATCATTTTCGTTGATTATTCATCCCATTCTCTCTTTCATGTTTTTTTCTTTTTCTTATTGTAATTTAAAGTTCGCTCCTTCCAGCTCGGTGAGGTTTTAAATGAGGACTTGCGTATGAGTAGCGCCGAATAAATCCAGTGCCGGGAAGATTGCGGAGAGGTAAGCGATTGATTTAATTCTCGTTAGAGAGAAATCGACGGCGCACGGACTGGCCGAAAAGTACGCTCGCCAGCATTTTGACCCGCTAATCCAGTTACGTTTTATATACTCACGTACAGTACGTGAGCTGCACTTACCGAGGGTACGTGCGGCGGGTCCGCCGACATGGCACGCGAAACGGCGGCGAGAAGACGGCGGAGAGCGGGGAGGGAGAAGGGGATGATTGAGAGCTTCGAGATGCAGGGAAGTCGAATGCGTCACGCGCGGCTTTTAATGCCGTCGCGAGACGCGCGACAATTCCTACCCGCGGCCCCGCGCGAGTCCGCGGGAAATGCGCCGAAAGCGCGCTGTGCAGTTTATTTAATTGTTCCGCAATTTCGTGTAGCACGAATTCTTCCCGTATAACACGAATTCATGCCAAATGGCTGCCGCCTCGATAACCACCGGCAGCGCCAAGTATAAGAGCGTGCAATAAAAACGCGAGGACGGGAGCAAAAAGATCCCTTAAACCCGTCGAGAGGAAGAATAAAACGTTTCGCGCTCCTCGATATGTACAATTTGAAATGCCACGTAAATCGTTTGTTTAACAATTTTCGCGCGTTTTCACAAAACTCGAACGTTCTGACGTCGCGCGGCGTTGTTTCGAACCAATTTTTAATTTGCAATTTTTCCTGATATTTCGAATTTTAATTGCATCGCTTTTTAAGGCAGCTACGTGTTAACGCGTTTGACACCAATCGTCATTTTTCACAAACTACACGCGTAAAAAAAATAATGTTGTATCAACAATATCATTGAAATAAATTGGTTGGAACAACTTTGGTATTAATGAATGAAAAACATGAGATAATTGTCTCAATAATCTGGATAGTTAGATCAGTGCTTCAAATTAAAATCAATAGCAAATACAATTGAGCGAATTGTTTATGTTTGCGGCAGTCCGTGGCCTCAACGTTTAATTCGAGCGACTTTATTATTTTTTTAATTCAATAGCATTTTTTCCGTGCACATTACACTTCGATCTGTCATAAAGTAGAATCGATATAATGGCAACCACGTTTACTTTTGAGAAAGGAACATTTTCTATCTTGACGAAAAATTCTTAAATCTAGAATAAAATAATGTTGCTGCTTGCGACGCAGCACCCCATATAGGGTTTTACAATCGGCCCAATACTGGACCAATAATGGTTACCAGAGTTGTAGCATTGTCGCAGTACTGGTAGCACTACAGGCGCAGTACTGGTGCAGTGGCGGATGATAACTTGGGCCCACTACTGACAAACGATACTGGCCAACCGTAGTTAACCAGTACTGGCACAGCACTGGTACAGTACTGACTGACAGAATCTTGGCCGACAGCTGATAGCCATACGTCGACCAAGCGTTGGCCTTCATTGTAATGCCTAGATAGACTATATAGATGGACTGCCCGCTATTTGCCAGTGTTGGCCCAGTACTGCCTAACAGAACCTTGGCCAACACTTGACTGCCGTAGCATTGGCTAAACGTTGGCTTCGTTGTAATGTCTGGCGACCCTATATGGGACATCGAGTGGAGATTCATTCTAAAGAATAATGTTTTAAATTTATATTACCCTGATCTCAGTACAGTAAGTCGATCTTAGTTAATTCGAGAGAGGAGAATTATTAATTTTCAATTTTAACATTGTCATATTTTTTCACTGTACGAAGTTGTGATAAGTTGAGTATGTCAAGAATATGTTTTCTGGTCATTGGAAGTTCTTTCTGAGAGGGTAAATAGGCCCGAGGAATAATTCCACAGCTACCATCAGTAATAATAATAATAATAATAATACTGCCGTCTTAACCTAAAAAGCAGTATCCGTTGTTCTACAAGGTATATGGCAAAGTGTATAAGTTATTTTACGTTAATCTAGTGCTCTTACTGCTTTCTAGCCGTGTGGGACAACGGATATTTTTCTAAGAAACATAGAAAGTGAGTTAACTAGAATGACCAAAAATGGAGATACTGCTTTTTAGGTTAGGACGGCAGAATATAATTAAAGAGTTCTGCACAGCAGCATTGGAAGTACCGCGACAATTATTGTCGTCCAATAATATATCGCAATTTAATCGCGCCGTAAACGTTGTAGAATTACAAAACTTCCTCGCGCGAAAGAAGGAACTGCCATCCTAACCTAAAAAGCAGTAACTCCATTTTTAACTATTGTAATTAACTCACTTTCTATGTTTCTTAGAGAAATATCCGTTGTCCTACAAGACCAGGAAGCAGTAAGAGTACTAGATTAACATAAAATAACTTGTACACGTTGCAATATGTCCACCTGTTATCAGCAATTCATAAGCTAAATCGCAGTAAGCACTGTCTGCAAGCCTCAAGGGGACGCTGGAGTGATTCTGCACTTTTTGCATTTGGAACTATTCGGACTAAATCAGAGAACAGCATGGGATCATTGAAACTAAATTTAGAAGCTTAACAAAAAATCTATTCACTTAAATAAGTTATAGGTTAGGGTCCCTATAACTTAGCTAAGTGAATATATTTCTTTTTGGCTTTCAAACTTAATAATTTCAACGATCTGTTCTTTGATTTAGTCCGAATAGTGGAACATCTTTGATTTGTACGCACAAGCCTTATAATTCGTGTATTACACAAATGTTTTTCATGAATCGACAGTTCCAGGAGCAAAAGGTGCAAAAGGTGCAGCATCACTCCAGCGTCCCCTCAAAACCAGTATCTCCCACTAATATTGGAGTTACTGCTTTTTAGTAGCTTTTTCTGGCAACAAGCGACGAAGTTAACATTATTATACGACAACATAACCTAGCTGTAAGAACTTAAATGAGCGTTTTCTCGAAACTAACAATTAGGGCGGTGCTGCTTTCTAAGTTAGGACGGCAGGGTAGGTTTATTTACGTAAACGAGGCGGTGTAAAAGCGCGCGGGAAACGTTCTCCAAGCGGAAGCTTGCGAATCGGCAGGCTCGCTAATCGGTATTCGTTCTCGCGCGTAATCCGGCGGAGACGAAAGAAAAAAAAACAACAGAGTTGCTAATGAACTGCGGCGCAATTTTATTTAATCGTCGCGCTCCTCCGCGGAAAATCGCCATTCCACGACGCAGGTCGGAGGCCACTCATTGCACTCTCCCTCCTCCTCCTCTCTGCCTTCCTCCCCCCTTCCCCCTCCTCCCCTCGCCGTCAAAGTGATCCATGTAATTGCGCTCTTTTGCATCGAAGCCACGATGACAAGCCCGTTTTATCGTGAATATCGAAAAGTGCGCGTCGATCCGCGAAAGTGCCGCGTGGGGAATACGGCGCAGCCCGGAGACGGTGCCCTTAAAAGCTTTCACGAAATTGATGCGCGCACACAGACGCAGACGCGCGCGCGCGACTCGCATAAACGACACCTGCCCCCTTTCTCTCGTGCGCAGCCGGGGTGACGGGCGCAATTTTCCGGATTCTTACTGAAATTTTTTTCGGCGCCGATAAATATCGCATAGATATCTCCGGGAGCGAGGAGGAGCTGCCGAACGAAATTCACCCGTGGCGCGCGCGTAACTGGTTACACCCCGCGCTCCGCCGTCACGATAACGCGTCGCACCTGCCTGCCGGCAGCAGTGTGCACTTGTGCGTCGGTGATGGGATCGTAAATTTCGTGAGATTGCACGTGTTATTAAGACCATGATTAATACATCCGATGCGCGTGGGCGCCCGAGACCGAAGCATTCAATGACGCCGCGTTAAATCATGCACGAACTTTCGGCGTTTTTTTTTGCGCCGGCAGCGATTTAACCGAATAAAATCTCTCGTTAATGGTGATATTACTTAAATGCCCGGGGCCGTGAAACAGTGTCGATAAATTCTTGCGTAAAACACTCCCATTTTTTAAACGGGGAAAATAAAATGTAGCGCAACGTGCATTATGCATCCCCGTTTAATTATTGTCTCTGTTGCACGCAATAGAGAAATTATACATGAATACATGAAAGAAATAATCAGGAACAAAATTACGTGTTAAAGTATTAACTCATTTAACGAATTCAACTGATAGTAATTAAAAGAATATGTTAATTAATCGCGCAAATAATTACCTTGGCATAAATCGCGACGTGATTAATTAATGTTATTAATATTGCACCTCGTGATTCAATTTAATAATTTCTTTCGCACGACCTAAATATTGTAAACCCCGAATTTAATTTTGAAAAAAAAACAAAACACGACCCACCTCCCGGAAATATTTCATTTCGGGAGTGAAATTTTTCGAGGCTTCGGCAAAACAGCAAAGTAAATTTTGCAAAATTATGCCTCTGTTCGAAAATTTACGAAACGAAGAAAAAATTGTCAAACCCGTGAAAAATGTCGACGCAAAGAGTTTTTATTAACGAGAAATTCGTGCGTTCTCGGCCCTCCCAATACACCAATGACAATCAAAAATCGATGAAAAAGAGCGAGCTGAATTTTGAAATACACGAAACGACATATATTTATCGGGATGTGTCTCCCGCGCCTATTACTACATATTTCATATGCGCGCTGGAAATCAGCACGCGCAAACGTGGTATAGGTGTGTATAATGACGATATATGCATACGCAGTGAGCAGGAAAACTTATTTACCGAGCGCGTATGCATCGTGAATTATTTGTTGGATTTTTGTCGAGCGCGGCGGAATGCTGAGAATTTTCCCGAGCGCGGATGGAATTTTTCCGCAGGGCACAAAAAGCGGAAGCCGGCCTTAAGAAATCCCATTCACGTTTAAAAATTCACCGAGGCCGACGAGGTTGTTGAACAAGTGAAAAAGTGCCTTCGACGGAGACAGCAAAGAATATTTACCGCCGACGAGTCTATGTGTGCGCCGCGGTAGTGGATTTTTCTGCAGCGGAATTCTCGCGAAATTTCTAGCGAAATGTGTAAATAATGATACCGTTATCAACGCTACATTTTGCTTTCCGGTGATAAATCCCGTTCGCGAAAAAGTATCAACTTGCCTCGCGGAAGGTAGATTATCTTCTTGCCCTGACAAAATATGCAATCGATTGTCTTGTAACGCCGGCAAATTCATTTAAGTAATACTACAAATTATATTTTCCAATAGAAGAAATTGAAATATGCCAGTGATGGAAAATATATTAACGTACGAGTATGTACAATTTGTCGCGATATTAAAAATTCGAATAGTTGCATCATTGCTTTATTGCCTGCACTTTTAATAACACGAATTTATAACAGTTCAATAAAGTATTGTTAATTTTCGAACGACGTTAATTCACTCGGAAAGTAATAAAGTCCTTTTTTTAGCGCAACGCCAAAAAATAAAATTTATCATCTTCGACGCGGTAGCTTCGTGAGAACCGGCTGTTATACGCAAATGTTGCAGCGCTGTTGCCACCAGGATCTTCATAAAGATATGATTATTTCGTCAAATATTGTGGAAATGGATAGAAACTGAAAAACAGGACACCTATTCCGTTCTCGTAAGATAAACCGCATTTAAAACCCGACCTAAACGATCTCGCGGGCGTTTCCGAATCTCGCGTTTGAAAAATTTATTACGACACAACCAGCAGCACGTGTAATACATTAACGCGTTTTATATAAAAAAAGAAATGTACGCTTAAATAAAAGGGAATAAAGGGGAATTCTCTGAATTTATACATTAACTTTAAACCTTTCATACAATCGGGAAATAATAATTAAATTTCTTTCACCGCGCTCATTTAAAATACAAGCGTCTCCCTTCAACGTACTCTCGACGGATCAACTTGTGCATTATGGAAAATATTACCCAGCAGATATCGTATTCGTGGCTGAGAAAACTCGATAAACGAAAGAAGCAGTTCCCTTCTCGATTTTCCCCGGGAAACTCTCTTTTTCGCGGAATCGAATGGGAAACACGGGCGGCATGTAGTCATTTCCGCAGCTCGTGATAAAAAATCATGCCGTTTCGGAGGAAGCCGAAGTGGAAAAAGGAGCCCTTCGCAACACGTGCCGCCTTTCGAGCGAGCCCGCCACTAAAAATCTATAGGTACAGTATACCGCTCGCTCGCGGCAAACAAATACCTTTTATGTCGCGCACGTTTTCCAGAAAACCTTCACTTTTCCGAAAGCCCGTGTGCAGCCAGACGCGAGAAATTTCGTGATCAAACAAAGCCGCCATTGTCCCGGCCTTTTTAGAACCTTCCCTCACTGATTTTGCGAGAAGACAACGCGGGTAATTGACTTACGTCGCTTGACACGAGATAGAAATCACGCGCGGAGAATCGCTTATAAATTGACTGAAACTTGGCAGAACGAGATGTGAAATTTCTGCCCGTGTTCCGCGCGTTTTGTGTGAAATTGTTACGCGACAATTTTGTAATGCGTATTTTAAAAGGCAGAACTGCGTAATAAATTATTTATTATTCCTTTCATTAATGAAGTATAATGAAATTTTATTCCGATTTATTAACTTTTATTCGTTGAGGACACACGGGACGCGCCAACTACAAAGTAAATAATTTTCGTTATCATCCAGCCGTGTGGATTTAAATATCTCGTGTGCGCGCGCGCGTGTTAAAATTAATAAAGACGACTCGGTGCTTTTGCAAAATGTAACTTGATAATAAAATTAATTGCTGAAAAGGACTCATAAAGAATAAAAAATGTCTTTCGTAAAATGCTCGCTGTGAACTCTGCCGAAATATGCACCCGTTCCATTTTATTTATGTATAATTAATTACGCGTATAAAAACACAGGTTAAATTGTTATAATTCTCGTACTCGAGTGCATGTCATGAAAACTACTGGCTATCACCGCACCCTCAGAAGAGATTTCTGTTACCGAGACAAAAAATATTCTTGACGCATTTATATTTCTCACAACCTCATTTAGTATAAAAATAAGACAATGTCAAGATAAAATCAATAATTCTCCTCTATCGAATTAAAGAAGATTGACTCACTATATTGAGATAAGAGTATCATATGTAAAAGATGTAAGTTTATATATTCTTGCGTTTATAATAAATTTTCCCTCCATTTTGGCATCACGATATTCGACAAAAGACGAAACGTGCTATCGTTTTATTCTAGATTTTGGAATTTTTCATTCAAGATATTAAAATATTCCCTTCTCTACAATAAAATATGATTGGCGCTATATCGATCCTATTTTATGATACATTAAAGTGTAATAGCGTTGGATCCGGAAATTTTTTCTCTGGGTGCGTGCGCGAGTGTCTCTTTTAAAGACGCGTTGTTATCGCGGACAATAAAGTACCGCGAAGAAGATAATCAGCAGCGTACGCGTCTCCGCGAGCGCGGGCGAGCTACGGCCAAAGTTTGCATTTTGGAAAATTAACGAATTTCGCCGACGATCCCCGAGAAACCATTATTCATCGGCGCGCTTGCGGGAATATCCCAAGAAATGTCCCAGATGGCTACTCGTACCGCCGCAATCCTGCCGCCGCAATTTCTGCAACAGCGCGACTGCCACTTTTTCCAATACATTTACGTAACGGGTGCGTGCATAACGTCATTAGAACACGTTTGCCGGTTCAGAAGCTCCGTATACGTGCTATGAATTTTTTGTCGCCGACCGTCCGCGTCAAATGGGATTAACAAAGAAAAAAACGAACTCGCAAATTGCATAGAAACGTGCTAAAATCAACATCGAGTGTTTTCGGCGCGAGTCACCGTATGTATTATACATTTAGTAAAAAGTAAGGATTATAACTGCAAACGCGCGGAGAAGATCATGCGGAAAATCCCGTCACTCGCCTGTCGGGAGATTAGGCGCGCCGGTGCCAAATTAATCCTCGCCCACCGGTCCGGAAATCAACGTGCACGCGTGTTTAAAATACCCGCGTGCGGGTGCCGTATTTCCGCGCGCGTAAAATTTCTCGCGTGAACCGCCGGTGATCGAACGAGCGGTTGTTTTAACGAGTAACTAAATACCGCGCGGAAATAAGCTTCGTCTCTCTGTTATTGCCCGTTACAATAGTTCGGAGTATCGAGTGTACACGATATCGGCGCGATATCGACTGTTGGTAACCGAGGGCGGATGCTTCCGTCGAAATTACGCATTTGCTTTCGACGAGGCTCGTATGGGACTTTACGGTGCTCGATCGTTTGTTAAATAATAAATGCGCGCGGTGAAGATCACTCGCGTTACACGCGTCGCTTTTCTCCCCGCCACGCGCGGCAGACGCAACGCCGCGGTGCGCGACGAGTGGTCCATCCGCGATAAACCCGGGGAAGAGCGAAATTGTGCTGTATCGCGCGCGACGAAGATAATGCAGTGATAATAAAGAGATTTCGGTCAATAAAGCACGTACTCCCCCGGTGCATAATGTCCCGGACGTAACGTTAACTGATTCCATTCCGTGCGGGGTAATAAAAAGGGTTTTATTTAGAGACTCATATCTGGCGCAAACGGAGCGGACAGAAGTTATACGGTAGACAAGATGACCGAGATCCCCGCCCCGGACGCAACAAAATTGAAAACACAATCATTCTTCATCCATAAATCTGTATTAATTGCGGTGGCGCGTATTACGGGAATACATGGGAATTACTCCCGCGGTATAACGTCCCGATAAAATATGGGTATCTTCGGCAAAGCGGCTTTCCCGCCCGCAAAGACCTTTTCGGGCGGGAAATCGATTTATTTCTTTTAAGGTCACTATAGATTTTTATTAAGCTGCGCGCCAAGTAAAGCCGATTAGGAACAATCCGTGCGGCCGGCGCGCAGGGGCGCTTCGCGGCAATCTGAATAATAAAAGCCGCAGTGTCGCATTGCCGATTATTCTAATAGCTCCGTTAAGATAACGGCGGATTTTCTAAGAGTAACGAAATATTCGTGTCTCATATGCACGAAGCTTAACGGGACGCCGGAGTGATTCTGCGCCTCTTGCACCTTTCTAACCTAGAAACTATCAGTTCGCGGAAACACTTGTGTAATATACAAATTAAAGGACTTACGTGTACAGATCGAAAGCAGCTCGCTATTCCGGCTAAATGAAAGAACAATATGGCATCGCTGAAACTAAGTTTGTAAGTCTAATAAGAAATAATAGTGAGCAACACACACATACAGTATATGTGGTGTGTGTGTTGCTCACTATTAATTTTTATTAGACTTACAAACTTAGTTTCAGTGATGCCATATTGTTCTTTAATTTAGCCGGAATAGCAAGCTGCTTCCGATCTGTACACGTGAGCCATGTAATTTGTATATTACACAAATGTTTCCACGAAACAGACAGTTTTAAGTGCAAAAGTTGCAAAAGTGCAGAATCACTCCAGCATCCCAGGGAACGGCATGGTATCATGGAAATTAAGTTTAGAAACCTAACAAAAATCTGTTCACTCGAATAAGTTATAGGCAGGATTGAGAAAGTTACTTTATAAAAGTATCTAGTTACAGTTACAGTTTTTTCGCCAAAAATGCAACTAGTTGTTGTCACAAGTTACTAATTCTGAAAAGTAACGCGTTACAGTTACTCAAAAAGTAACGAATCGTTGCTTTGCAGTTACTTTCTTGCAATAAAAATAAAAATATCAAATCCGCAGTTGAATTATGATATAAAGTGTCGATGAAGCCCGGGGCCGCGGGTTTTGAGGCTCGCAATAAGATGTCTATGCTTGCAGCATCTTACGCCAAGTGCCCGGGGTACCGTGTGTCTCAATTTACTCGTCGACTCGAGGTGGAGGCGAGCTTGATGGAACAGAATACCTTCACACGGGCTTTACAAACGGGAGTGTAAAATCGCGCGAACGACCTTTGTGTTTTCGCGAGTGTGCCGGACGACAATCTGAGTGGAGGAGGATCGAGGAGGCCTAGGAAACTTTACGGCAGATATTTTTATTTAGTGTAAAATTAATCTTTTCTCCAGGTCACTTTCGAGTCGTTTTATCTCATAATTCTAGAATTTCGAAATAATAATTAGAGAACAAAACGTTATTAAATATTTCATAAAAGTTTATTCTTGTGAATATCTTTTGCGGAAAATGTTTTGCGAATTAATCATTTAAATATCCAACCAGGTAAAACGTTTAATACACTGATAGAAAAAATGAAGTAACTATAATCTCACTATATTTTATAGTGAATTTTGGCTCCAAACATATTTTTATATAATTATATTCACCATTATTTTCAATAACATTCGAATAACTTATTTGAGTAAATAGATTTTTTGTCAGGCTTCTAAACTTAATTTCAATGACACCACGCCGTTCTCTGATTTAGTCCGAACAGTGGAACACCGTCTGTACACAAAAGTTACGTAATTTGTATGTTACACAAATGTTTTCACGAATTATAGACAGGAGCAAAGATGTAAAATGTGCAGGATCATTCCAGCACGGCCTTAAAGAGATACTGCCGATATTTATTCGCTCGCCACCGCGGAGCTCGGCAAGTGGCACGAGCCTCGAGGAGAGTTCCTCCTCCCGCCTCCCAAAAAAAAACTCGCCTCCTTGACCTCCACAACGACCTAAATGTCTCCTGGCAGCACTTCGGATTACCATACATATCGTCCTCGGAGGGGCGATGTAAGGCACCGGGTGTCCGACTTCCCTCGCGGTATGGGGGTCGTATGGAGATTTTACAGCGAGCGTGCCGTATAGAATTTGCACACATTTCCGCGCCATCGAGAGAGAGAGAAAAAAATGAAAATTTCGGCGCGAGATCGGCACGCGGTTTCTCGAGATCGCGTAATTGTTGGAACGGAAAGGGGATTTTTCCGTTATTTCCGCGGCAGATGGAATTCATTACTCTGAAACGGACAGACGAGGGGAGAAAAAACATTGGTGCGAGTTTTACAACATGGCCGTACGGATGGATAACGTAACGTACGGCGTGCGTCCCGCGATATCAGGCAGTTGGCGATCGAAGGCAAAAAATTATGGCGTTTCGTGTTATGCGAATTGATCGAGAGCCACCGCAGAGACCCTAGAATGTGTAACTGTTCGGAAAAGTAATGGAGTAGTTTAAACAATAAAAAAAACTAATCTCCATTAATCACACTTGCATGTTAAAATTAACAGAAATGAATTGTTTATCGCGCTCCTTTTCAGTATTTTCAATTGCGACAAGATTTTCGTTTAAATATTAATGCAGTTGTAGTAATATTTTCGTAAGGTTGGATAGCTGCATAATAATTAAAAACCTAAAATTGCAAAATGTTTTCGGAAACGTTTTCAGCCGCAAATCTAATAATTCGCCCGAATGTTATTTACATTTCTTAATTTTTCTGACGAGAAACGAGTGAAAAGCAGACGCGTCACCGTACGATAACACGCTAGTTTCGTGCCGCCCGTTCCGTTGAAATAAGCCACCGAAATGACTTTCTCTACATTCAGAGAAACAATCATTTTCCCTCAAAAAAACCATATCGCACAATGTTTCATTGTGAATCGAGACCAGCGCTCTAACGGAATAAACTGCGTTTGCCCTACGCTTTGTACGATGGAACTGGTCACAGCGAGAGCTTTGTTCTAGCAGAACCCTTCAATCTACAGAGTCGAGGAGCAACAAAAATTCCTATTGACTGTGTCGCTCCATCCCGTCGAATATGCATACTGTGATACGTAACCGACTTAACATAACGTTAACGAATACTTTGTCTCTGTTTTGCGAAGAGACGTTCTCGAACGAAAAATGGTTGTTGAAACTTCAAAGAGTTCCTTTAGACCGTCCCTTTGTCCCTACACAGACTGCTTTAGAAATGTCGTATAACAAAACTCATAAATTAATTAGATCCAGATACGTCTATCGCTGTAAGGAAAAAATAATAAACTTGGAGGAGGTGGATCGCCAGTGGGTGAAGAAAAATGATTTAAATAAACATATGTGCCAGTTATTGCCGACATCATCATCTTTTGTTATATTTTTCTTCACCCACCTGGCGATCCACCTCCTCCAAGTTTGTCTTATATTTTATAGGGTAAATATATCGATGAGGGGAGCCCGCCCCGATGACCTTGACCTTGACATATGTTGTTAAGGTCGCCCTCCTGAGTGACCTTGAAGAGGTTTTAGCCGTCGCTCGTAGTTCGTTAAAAAGTTATATGCATACAAAGTTGATTAAATAAAGCATAATTTTACGAATCATATACATGTCATGAAGTCTCATGATCACGTATTACGATTTCCGTAACTACTAAACACAAGGAATATTCCTACAGCTTCAATCTCTGTTATTGTAATGTGTACATATAAATCGTAAACAT
>NW_011967126.1:419648-429117 GCF_000949405.1 Vollenhovia emeryi
TATTTACCTAAAAATGATATTCCCGACTATAATTATTTTACTACGCAATTACAGCCTCGAATACTACATACTTTTCTATCGGGTAACGCACCAGAGAAATTAGCCATGTTAATTTTTATTTCCAATATAGAGCTTATTTGTGTACTCGTTGGGAATAATAATTTGCGATCACTAAAAAAGGCAATACAGTTTCTTTCGTGTTTGATGGTGGGCGCGTAATTAGCATGCAAAGGGAGAGCACTCTTACGTTGCGACTCTTGTTTTAATTTACAGGACGGAAAACAGAAGCGAGTTACGCCGTTTGCATTGTAACATTTACTCTCTCAGGCGGCGATTATAGAGTCGCGTGTATCGAAAACGTTCCGTTAATTAATTAATATGAAAAGTAGAAATTAATATCATTAGAGGGAGGGAGTCCGAATTATAATTTTCCGCTTTTAATTTAACTTCCTCGCTTCTACCTACGTTCACTGGCGTCTCTCCTATGGCCACTTTTGAAATTTATACAAAAGAAGTGATTTTAGAATCGCAATATTTCTTTATTAAAAAAATATTCGTAAGGCACAATTGGAAGATGCTGCTGAAAAATTCCTTCTTTCGGCCCTGAAATTTCCACCCGCCCGATTGTGCTGCAACATAAGCTTCCACTCGTTGTTTGAAACGGAAAAAATAGCAAATTGTAGCTGAACTAAGAAAAGAATCGCGGAAATGTTGCTTCGAGACACATGTACCTTAAAGAGGTCGTTAGTTTGCAGCGAAGAGTCACCGGGCGTTGCGAAGAAAACGCGAGGGAAGAACTCCATTCTAAGCGGAACTAATTGCGAACGTTATTTAATCTCCTAATTTGACATCGCCGGGCGGTCGTTTCTCAAAATGCATTTTCAACGTTTTCCAGGGCACGGAAAACGTCCCTTAATTATTTTGCATAACGAGGCGACCAAGTTTCCGACGACGAAAGTAACTGAGCAAGTAACGACAGTTAACGAGTTGCTCGTCATTAAGTATAACGTTCGTAATTTCCGTTAATCGATTTTATAGATAATCGAGTCCGAGAGGGCTTAGTCAACGCTGGAATCCACAAATGATCAATCACGAATTGGATCAAATCTAACTCAAGATACAGCATACGTTGATTATGAAAACTGCTATTGTTACGATGCAAAGTCAATTGGATTCTTTCTTTGTTTCGCTGAAATTATGCACAGTCGCACGTAGAAAATATTTAAAATGTCTAGCTGTCTCGTTTAATTATTTGCTCATTTATTGTCTAAAAATTCTGCACAATAAAAATGTCCCATTTGCGTTTATTGTTGCAATTGTTAAGAAAAATAAAAGCGAATTTATTATCGAGGTGTAAATAACGTTTTGTTCGTGTGAAAAATTTGAATGTGGTCAGGATTCACTAATAAAATCTTTATGCAATATCTGATATTCGAAGGACAATAATGAATATCTAAGAAAACTTGCCCTCGCAATTCTGCTTGACAAAATTTCCGCGAAATACATTGTGAAAATAAACCGTCGCAACGAAAAGAAGTATCTATTTCTTTTATGGTACACGGCGACTTTTACGCGTGAAAGAATAAAATTCACTCTTATCCTGAACTTTATCCAAAGCTCGAAAAGTAATATTCCAACTTCGGGAAGTATCCGAAGTAAATAAAGTTCTCGATTTGGTTCGGAGAGTCCTCGTAACTTTTCGCTGTTTGTCGTCGCGTCGGATTGAAGCCGCTGTGGCTTAACGACGAAGACGTCGGGAGAATTCGGTCGCGTGTCAGGATCTCATGCCGGCATGTTCTGTAATCCGAGAGCCGCGAAAACGAGCATCCGCGGCATTATTTCTCACGTTATATAAACTGCAATAAGCGCATCCAAGTTTACTCGGCTCTCCGGCAAATAACATCGTCTTCCTTCCTTCCTTCCTCGAAGCGAAGGCCGATGTCCCCCCCCCCCCCCCCCTATCAATCTAGCATCCTGGCCAAAGCAAAAGCTCCCTATTTGACAATAGTACACGGAGAGAATTTTCTTTCGTTTATCCTGAAAATCATGCGATCGCGAGACAAAATATAGCATTTTGGAGAACTGTATGAGTTTTTTTAGTAAATATACTAGTAAACTTAGAGTAAAATCCTCTATTATAAAATAGGATTCTAATATGAGAGATAGTAGGTTTTCAACGTTCAAATTCTATCACAAATCTTTTTCCGTAACGATTACACGAATTAACAATCAATTTTCCATTAAATAGGTTTACTCCAAGGGCAATAAATCCGTGGTGGAAGCAACAGATGATGCCTATTAATTTAGCAGAAACTCCGCTGTCTCATATTAGGAGCATACCTTATAATAGGGGAGTTTCCTTTACTAGTAAAATGTACAGTAAAATTTAAAAACCTCTCATAAAATTCTTCGAAATGCCGTGTCGTCCCGCGATCACATAATTTCCCGGATAAATTTTTAAAGAAACTTCTCTCCGTGCACAACATTTCAAAAATAATAATTCACAGCTGATTAAAGCTTCTCCGAAATTTCTCGTGTCGCCAACGCGACACCTGCCACAGACACACGACGCCGGCTTAACATACGATCGAGTAAATATTATACATACTAAAAAGATAAATCTCTATCCAAAGGGAAATTAAGCTCGTTTAATGACGCAAATTAGAGGAGCAGAACAGCCAACTAACTAGCACTAAAATGTTGCGAGTACTAATTCTTTATTCTCTACTAATTGACTCGCGCGAGCGAATAATTGAGTAAACGTTCCGGCTTTAGAAAGCCTTCCTCGGTAATTTCATATTATACCAGTGATACAAGAATTAAGATTATATTTTTATTGAATAACTATTAAAAATTTGTCCCATTAATATTATTATTTCCTTTATTTCTTCCGAGAAAATTTTATGCTCGATTGTGAGGATATAACATTTTAATATCAAAAGTAAATAAAGTATCTAGTCCCTAATGAAAAAACGCGCGCTTCGTGCGCGCAGTTTGTGGTCGAGCATTGTATACTTTTAAGAATTTGTATACATGTAAAGAAGTAATTGTATGCGCAACGTCACTTTAAAATAAAAAATAATTTGTCACTCACTGATACGCAACAGCAGAGTTGTACATCGTCAACTGTGTATGTTAAATTGTAAAAATACAAATATGCATATGATTATTACAGACTAATTATATAAAATCGAAATGATTGTATTACATATACTTTATATTTTATATTAAAAAAAATAGGTATTTATTAAAATAATTATATAGAATACTGAAAAAGTCTTCCTTTTAAATATAAACTCACAAAATTTTATACGTATGATTTTTGTCTCTAATACTTATTCGAATCCTCGTTCGAATCATGTGAATAAATAAAATAAAAACACAGAACAGATGCTTTATTGTAGCACAAGTAGCAAATAACATAAAAATGTAAGACGCTCACCTCACCAATTTCTCCGCTGTTGCCCGATGCCTCCTCGGCTTCCTCCTCCTCTCAGATTTCCTTGTTGCACTCACACAACACTAACTCGCGAAAATCATCGATCGCGCGAAATTTCGGCACTCTCGTACGCGATGTGAGATACCGCGAAACGCACGAAATGTTGAAAAACGACAGAGCGAATTACAGCGCGAACGCCGAAATCACACACAAATTTCACGCACAAGTTTCTCTCTTTTCCCAAAAATAGAACGGATTACACGAAATCGATAGATAATTAAAAGCGCGGTGCGTAAACGTGATGTAACCGCGACAAAGTACCACGGTTCACATTCATATTTTAGATGAGTTAGTCTCGCGAAATACCTATGTACGTTGATAAAGAGCCGTCGCCTCAACATGCAATTCGTTTCTCATTACAAGTTGTAGGAACTTAATAATCGAGAAACGTTACTCGTTACTGATAAAGATGTACAAATCGATAGCGTTTTATCCCTGCATTCGTCGCGATCGAGTCTTGGAAACCGATAACGCAAAAGTAATACCACGCACGGAGCGACTCTCGCCACAGCTTGCCGGCTCGACATTCGGCGAGCAACTGATAGCGCGGCGACCTTCGGGTACACGATGGCACGCAAAAACATCGTACGTCACCGCGCCGAATGAAAAACAACAAAAAACGTTGAGAATTCATTGGCCTGCCTACGCAATGGAAAATTCCGTACTTAATATTTTATTGTACATTACTTTGTTCCGTGACTGTCGCTACGTTTTGCGTATTATTCCGCGGACTTATTGGTATTGATTAAATTAACGATTAATTCTGTTCAATCGAGAAAATGTTTCGAAACAAAAATTGTTGTTACTTAAATTCTAATTACTAAGATTAGAGATTTTACCTCAATAGTTGGTGTATACAAATGTATATTACTAAATTGCAAATCTTCATTTATTATGGGCAAAAATTATCGAATTATTTACTTTAATAATAATATAAATTGGTATTAAATACTTTATTGGAAGTAGCATAGCGCGCGCTATTTGGTTTTAATTTATATTTATTCGTGATCTTCTTCACACATTAAGATTTTTTTCATGTGAAGAAGACGTAATCTGACGTTGACACTGTGTCAAAATACATATTACATGATTTTCACACTGACAGCTACTCGCGCTACAAAGCCAAGCGAGAAAATCAGCATCGCGGAACAGCGTTAATAATTCGTCGTACATACCTTTTTAAAAAGAAGATTAGTTATCGTTATATTTCATCAGAAGAATGAGACTTTCTTTCATTCTTCTTCACGCAATTAGATGTTTGACTTTAACTTAATCTTCTGTAACTTTTTGTTTAGTCTCTAACTTTCTTTAAGTATATTTTTGCGCAGCTGTCAAAATTCAGAATATTTTGTGTAACTAAACACGAGAATATAGAAAATAAAATTTTTAAAATAAATTAAAAATTTATATTTCTTTTTATATAATTATTTGTTATATATATATACAGGAGAAAAAATAAAGACCGTAAAAGCGCGCGCGTTAGCGCGCACTATGTGTGCTAGTTTGTATAAATATTCGTTTTAATTGAGGCCATTTGATGATATCGTTACTTTTGTAGAGAAGACAAAGATGATTTGTATTTTCTAATAAAATATATCGAATCAATTAAATTATATAATTCTTGATTGGCTGGCGCTTATACTCGGCGTCTTTTTTTACCTTTTTTAAAAAAGTTTAATTTTTTAAGGTATCAGCGATACAAGAATTAAGATTTTGTGACAACACGCAGAAGTGAAGATGAAAATGCAAAGTTATACATAAAAATCAATGTCGAGCGTGAGGCAGATAAATAAAAGTGCAAGCGTTCAACGAAATGTCTATTTATAAAAATAAATAAATAAATAAATATAGGTACATCCCCTCGGAGCGTCGTATAATAAATGCGGGCGGGAGGTGGAATCGCGAGAGAGATTCAAATCGAGCGCCGGGCATCTCGCTTTCGCTCGGATATCACGGCTGCGCTTCTGCAAGTTCCCATCGGTCAGAGACTCGCAGTCAAGAACGGTTAACTGATAACTCCGCAATAAGTATGAATTTGCAATTCCGCCATAGTATGCAAATAAAGTCAATGTTTGGTGTTCCGAGCGTCAGCCGACTCCAGTCGACTAATTGATTCCTCGGGCGCTTCGCCGCCGCCGCCGCCGCCGCCGCCGCCGCCGCAACCGAGCGCGAACACGGCTTCCGGAATCTTAGCCGGTTAGGGCGGAGCACGTTCGCCAGTTGTTAAATTCCCCCATCCCCGTCCCCGGTGTGCCGCCGGGTTACCGCCGTCTCTCCCCGTGCCGCGCCGATAAATGCAATATTGTTCCTCGTTAAGTTTCCGTCGCGTTGCATTAACTGCCCGTGAGTGTCTAATCAGCCACACCTGCCTCATCGGAGGCGCGAAGACTTGTGCAAAGCTCCGATAAGATCGCGTAGTCTGTTGCCGCGCGCCCCCGACTTCGCCTTCGAGCCACGCGCAGCCGAATGTCGTTAGCGCGAAACGCCGACGTTGATTTGAAAAGGAAAAAAAAGTCAAACTGTTAAAGGTCTCGCGAACGAACGTGCTATTGAGAAGTTCGGTTACTGTCGAACCAATAAGAACACATTTCTCTGTGAATTATGAAAACGGAAGTTCGCTCTTACACGCAGAATGCATTTGCAATTCGAAAATTGCATATTGCACTGAATTAATTAAATTAAACCAGTAAGTGCATCAATAATTAATGGAGTAACACTCGAAGTGCATAATAACACACCTATTAATATTATATATGCGTCTATTATTAATTGCCGGAAATTGTTAGCTTGTGCATTAAAAATTTAATTAGCTTAACGAATTTTTAACTACCGCGAACGCACGAATGGCGGCCGTGTGTCATCTCTGCTTCGCAAAAATGTGTTTTTTTTCCCGACGAGAAAGTCTCGCGCGCTTTACAATGTGCCCCTCAGGACCCTCGAAAGCTGGAAGAGCCGCTCGTTGTTGAAGATAACCCACGAGCAAATGAATTCGGGGCTCCCTTCGCGAGATCGACGGCAATAAATAGCCACTTTCAGTGACGATTGGGTCTCCCGAAGAATCGCGCCGCCCACTTTCGCGCCCTCTATGGTGCCCGTCCAGAACCGCCGTCCCTCTTATTGTTAGAACGTGGGCCACCCCGCACTTTCATTTCGCCGTTTCGCTACTCCGTCGCTGACCTTCCCGTCTCTCCTTCGATCCCGGCGAATTTTCGACGAGCGCCGGACGAATCCGGCGAAACGAAGCAATCAAGTTTCAATTAGAACAGCGAGTTTTAATACCGCGGCTCTCCTTTAACTAATTCCACGAGCACCCGCTCTTCCTTTCGCTCGCGCTCCCACAATTGGCGCGAATTCGCATGATTTGATATTTCTACTGTGCAAATTAAACACGCAAGTTTGCACATATTTGTATTTAACGAGTCATTAATATGTGAATTGATACGTTTCTCGTCGGAGCGATGAACATTCAATATTAATCGCATTACGGTCAAATACACTTGATTAAATAACTTGAAAATGTTTTACTAATTAATTAATATGCACAATGGTAATATTTCGCAAATTACTAACCGCGAGGACTGATAAAGTGCGTTTAAAAATGCCCTCCATAATCATCCATTGATATGTGTATTACTGCGTTAATTCGAAACCGACCCTTGAAAAGACATCTCACTCTGCGGTTTTTATTACAATTAAAAAGTTCCCCCTCAAACAGTAGCGGTTTTGAATGTCGAATGGAAACGCGCGCGGGGAGGAGAATTGTGACTTTATTTGAATAAGGTTAGAAAAAGCTTTCTAAAACAATAATATCAGTAGGAATTAACTCTTTGCTGCGCGACGAATCGTTTTTAGCTAATGCAGCTTTAAAGAAACCTGCGTGTTTTGGCCATTTTTCCGTAAACATAGACGGAAAATATTGAAACAACGTAAAATTTACATGAAAATCATATCAATTTCATTTGTAAGGCAAATACGTATCGAGTCGCGAGGCTTTATGTATCGTTTTACAGGCGGACATTTTAGCCGCCTTTGTGCCGGGGCCGCGGCAGATCTTGCTCACTTTTACGGACGCGACCGAGCATGGCCTGTTCATGAATATTTTAGCATAGGACGACGCCTCTTCGCGATTGTTTGTACTTTGCGACTCGCGGAAAATGTACATTTGCGATTAGCGATAAACGAAACGGCGCAATATTCGCAACTGCCGCGGTCGCTGCAATTTCGTTATCAAAACAATATTCCGCACTTCAAGGTTGAAAAGAACCGGGGGGGGGAGGCTATCGCAACAATTACGTTTCAGGTTTTAAATGGAGCTTCTCAAGAAAAAATGAAGTAATATTAATTTCAACAAATGTGCCACGTTGTGAGACGTTTTCCCCCTGCACTGTAAAAATACGCGTGTAAAGTTACGTAAGTAATGAGTGTAATTACACTGCTAGTAACGAAAGTGTATAAGTTCTGTACTTTCACAAAAATTAGTTCACCGTTCGCTCTTGCTGTGCAAATGAATGTTTATACTTCAGACAAAATGGTAATATTTATCGCGACGTGTTAAAACGTATTTATATGTATATTCGTATAATATATATAATGTATGTATCTTATGTCGAAATAGATGAAACTTTCTTGGATGTTTGGTGGTACGGAATTCGCGTTCTCTCCGGTGTAATCGATCGCTCGTCTGGTTTGGCGCAAGTGGCTACCACATCGTAATACACATTATGGTTGGTCGACTGACTATCGCATATCGATACATGCGTCATGCATACGCTGCCGAGAGTTTCAATGCATCGAAATCGCGATGGAACGTAACCGACGGTAACAATGCTGCGAGCCCATTGAACAAACTCGGTGCAAGTAAGCAAATTATGTGAAACTAAATAAACTGAGATTCCCGACGGCCACTGCGGTTTCGAATTACAGGTGGAGAAGTTTAAACGAGTGTTGAAACAAATCGAGTATTCGGTAGAACGCATTGTCTCTCCGAGAAACGTCTCTTTCTATGAAAATATTCGCGCTCGATGAAGCGCGCAAACAGGCAGCGTTAAATGCATCTCTTTAAATTATTTGCGCCATTGTGAATTCAACGCACCTAGAACAGATTTCCGATCTATCGTAAGATGGGATCGACGTAGCGCATCCGAAAACATATCGAATTTGGATCTTACTAGACTTTTATTCGATTTCAAAGAACTGATTTCGTTACCCTGACCGAAATTTTATTTGATTAATACCCGTTTCTATTAACTTGATATCTTTTTCTAGTTTTAAAAGTTAGGAAAAGATAAAAAGTAATTTAAACTGAGATTACAGTTGATCTGCATTGGCAGAAACGGGCATAAGACTGGAATCTCTGAGGAAATTCATATCTAATTTCCTCAAATCTAGCAACTATTTTAGGCCCGGTTTCGCCAAACGTCGCTTAACTTTAATCTTAGCTTAATTCACGTTTGTCTCTCAGAGAACGAATTAAGCTAAGCTTAGAGTTAAACAACGTTGGTGAAGTCGGACCTCAGTAAAAGTGACTAAAACTTTAATAGATTCAAGGTAACATTTCAAAGTATATCATTTATTTAACTTAAAAGAATCTTTCTTCTGGGTGCGACAATCGTATTTATTGTTAAGAAAGTAATTTTGGTCTCGATGAAATTTCTGTACACTTATTTCTGAAACAATAAATTCATCTTATTTAATTCGAGAGAGAAGAACAGAAATGATTGGTTCGATCCAACTGTTTTATTTTTTACTACATAACGTCGCGACAAGTTTAAACACGCCAATACTTTCGCCTTGTTCACCAGAAGTTTCTGAGAGGGCGAGATTTAATTGTAGCACTATAGTAACGCGATTTCAGTCGATTATAATTTCCCTTTGTTATAAGCAAACTTGCATAGCGTACACAAGTTACTCGTGAGAGTTACATACATTGCTTATATCACGACGTTGCTCCGGCTTGTCATTAGATTTCAC